>NC_091461.1:70135498-70439152 GCF_027789765.1 Dendropsophus ebraccatus | reverse complement strand
GACAACATTTTCCAGGTGACGTCCCCCACACTGGAGAAAGGGAGACCCCAGAAGAAGTGCAGAGTGTGGGGTAACAGGGGGATCAGGAAGGACAACATTTTCCAGTGTGACACCTGTCCTGATCCCCCCGGCCTCTGCATACTGGATCGCTCCAAGGCGCACTACACGTCATTGGGGTTCTACATTATCTAAATTCTGTCCCTTATTCCTATTTCAGGGGTCATATTGATCCAGGGATTATTCTGATTGCCATTATGGAGTCGGGAAGGAATTTTTCCCCTGTGATGAGGCTACTGTCGTCTGCCTCACGAGGGGTTTTTGCCTTCCTTTGGATCAACACAGGTTGAATTTGATGGACACCTGTCATTTTCAACCTTATAAACTAATAATTGGCCTAATACCCCCAAATAAATTAGAATTGTCCCTTTTCCCCAGCTAAATAGGTATGGCCGCCATTCCCATTAGAGGATGCCATGATGCAATTACAAAGCCTCTGTGCGGCCAGGACAGTAGAAACCCCCCACAAGTGACCCCATTCTGGAAACTACACCCCATAAGGAATCTAACAAGTGGGTCAGCGGGTATATGGCCCCCTGGTGACGGCCACATTTGGGACGTGAAAATGAAAAAAATGGTATTTTTTATTTTCTCGGCACATGTTCTACATATGTGCTGTCACCAGTGGGGTCCATATGCTCACTGCACCCCTTGTTAGATTCCTTATGGGGTGTAGTTTCCAGAATTGGGTCACTTGTGGGGGGTTTCTACTGTTCTGGCAGCACAGGAGCTTTGTAATTGCGACATGGCCTCCATCCCCCATTCCAGCCTCTAAATGGCGCTCTGTCCTTTTGGTGACTTGCCCTGTGCCCATATGGCAAATTATGTCCACATGTGGGGTATTTTCGTACTCAGGGGAAACTACCCTACACGTTTTGTGTTCATTTTCTTTTTTAACCCCTTGTGGAAATGGAAAAAAATCAAGGCTAGACCAACATTTAGTGTAATTTTTTTTTAATTTTTACTCTAAATCATTGATCTTGTCTTGATTTTTTCATTTTCACAAGGGGTTAAAAGATAAAAAAAAACACAATGTGTAGAGCAATTTCCCCTGAGTACGGAAATACCCCACATGTGGACATAAAGCGCAATGCGGGTGCAGGGTAAGCCTCCAAAGGGAAGGTGCGCCATTTGGTTTTTGAAGGCTGGATTTGGATGGAATGGATTTCGAGGGGCCATGTTGCATTCAAAAGGCCCCTGTGTTGCCAAGACAGTTAAACCCCCCACAAGTGACCCTATTATGGAAACTACACCCCTCAAGGAATGTAACAAGGGGTGTAGTCAGCATATGGACCCCACTGGTGATGGGCACAAATGTGGAACAATGTGGCGTGAAAATGAAATATTAAATTTTTTACACTATAATGTTGGTCTAGCCTTGAATTTATCATTTTCACAAGGGGTTAAAAGAGAAAAAAAAACACAAAATGTGTAGAGCAATTTCCCCCGAGTCCGTAAATACCCCACATGTGGACATAAAGTGCCATGTGGGCGCAGGGCAAGCCTCTGAAGGGAAGGAGCGCCATTTGGATTTTAGAGGTTGGATTTGGCTAGAATGGATGATGAACGCCATGTCGCATTTACAGAGCCCTTGTGCTGCCAAAACACTGTAAACCCCCCACAAGTGACCCCATTCTGGAAACTACACCCCTCAAGGAATCTAACAAGGGGTGCAGTGAGGATATGGACCCCTGGATGACGGGCACATTTGTGCCATGAAAGTGAAAAAATGAAAATTTTCACTTTCACATCACATTTTTCCACATTTGTGCCCGTCACCAGTGGGGTCCATATGCTCACTGCACCCCTTGTTAGATTCCTTGAGGGGTGTAGTTTCCAGAATGGGGTCACTTGTGGGGGGTTTCCAGTGTCTTGGCAGCACGAGGGCTCTGTAAATGCGACATGGCCCTTGAAATCCATTCCAGTGAAATCCAGCTTCCAAAAGCCAATTGGCGCTCCTTCCCTTTGGAGGCTCGTCCTGCGCCCGCTTGGCACTTTATGTCCACATGTGGGGTATTTCCGTACTCGGGAGAAACTGCGCTACATGTTTTGTGTTTTTTTTTTCCTTTTATCCCTTTGTGAAAATGAAAAATTGAAGGCTAGAACAACATTTTAGTGTAAAAAATACTTTAGTCTTTTTTCAAGCCATATTGTTTGGAAAATCTGTGAAGCACCTGTGGGGTCCAGATGTTCACCGCACCCCTTGTTACATTCCTTGAGGGGTGTAGTTTTCTAAATGGTGTCCCTTTAGGGGTGTTTTTTAGGTTTTGGCACCCCAGAGCCTCTGCCAACCTGAAGTGGTACAGTCAAAAATGACCAAAAATAACGGAGCCATTGAAATTCACTAGGCGCTCCCTTATATCTGAGGCTTGTGGTTGCGTCAAATAGCGCAATAGGGCCACATATGGGGTATTTCTATAAACTGCAGAAACGGGGCAATCAATATTGGGGTGCATTTCTCTGGTAATAGGTTTATAATTATGAAAAATATTGGATTACAATAAAATCTCTGCACAGAAAATTTAAATTTTCAAATTTCTTACACACTTAGCTTTTATTTCTGTGACTCCCCTAAAGGGTTAAAAAACTTTCTGGATGTGCTTTTGCAGAGTTTAGGGGTGCAGTTTCTGAAATGGGGTGCTTCGTGGGGCTTTCTAACACACAGTCCCCTCAAATACACTTTAAACCTGAACAGTTCCCTAAAAATATCTGATTTTGAAATTTTACAGAAAATTTGGAAATTTGCTGCTAATGTTTTAAGCTTCCTATTGTCTAAAAAAAAGTGAAATATAGTTTAATAAATGCCGCCAACATAAAGTAGACATGTTGCTAATGCTATTTAATATATAATTTATGTGGTATAACCACTTTCTGTATAAGCAGAAAAGTTTTAAATTTGGAAAAATGCATTTTTTCTCAATTTTTCACGCTATTTTGGGTTTTTTCATAAAGATTCGTTATAAGTATCGACTCCAATTTACAAGAAATGTGAAGTACAATATGTCACGAGAAAACAATCTCAGAATCAGCCGGATAGGTTAAAGCATCCCGAAGTTATTAATGAATAAAGTGACACTGGTCAAATTCATAAAATTTGCTCCGGTCCTTAAGGCCATTTCAGGCCCGGTCCTTAAGGGGTTAATATTTATTATTTTTTTCAAATTTCAATAAAGTAATCATTGTTTATACTTCAAGTGTACAATTTTTCTTGGTGGGCTACTATTTTGTTAAATATATCGCTGCTCTTACAATAAATAATCACTGTCTGTGCTAATGGTTAAACCTTCTTACCTCTAGATGTAGAGGATGCCCTCTTGTCTTACAGGCCTCGGTGTAAAAAGATCACTACAAAGATCTCTGTACTGAACGTTCATACACTCACCGGCCACTTTATTAGGTACACCATGCTAGTAACGGGTTGGACCCCCTTTTGCCTTCAGAACTGCCTCAATTCTTCGTGGCATAGATACAACAAGGTGCTGGAAGCATTCCTCAGAGATTTTGGTCCATATTGACATGATGGCATCACACAGTTGCCGCAGATTTGTCGGCTGCACATCCATGATGCGAATCTCCCGTTCCACCACAACCCAAAGATGCTCTATTGGATTGAGATCTGGTGACTGTGGAGGCCATTTGAGTATAGTGAACTCATTGTCACGTTTTAGCAGAAATCGAGACTCATCAGACCAGGCAACGTTTTTCCAATCTTCTACTGTCCAATTTCGATGAGCTTGTGCAAATTTTAGCCTCAGTTTCCTGTTCTTAGCTGAAAGGAGTGGCACCCGGTGTGGTCTTCTGCTGCTGTAGCCCATCTGCCTCAAAGTTCGACGTACTGTGCGTTCAGAGATGCTCTTCTGCCTACCTTGGTTGTAACGGTTGGCTATTTGAGTCACTGTTGCCTTTCTATCAGCTCGAACCAGTCTGCCCATTCTCCTCTGACCTCTGGCATCAACAAGGCATTTCCGCCCAAAGAACTGCCGCTCACTGGATGTTTTTTCTTTTTTGGACCATTCTCTGTAAACCCTAGAGATGGTTGTGCGTAAAAATCCCAGTAGATCAGCAGTTTCTGAAATACTCAGACCAGCCCTTCTGGCACCAACAACCATGCCACGTTCAAATGCACTTAAATCACCTTTCTTCCCCATACTGATGCTCGGTTTGAACTGCAGGAGATTGTCTTGACCATGTCTACATGCCTAAATGCACTGTTGCATTTGCAGTTGTGCAGTTGGACAGGTGTACCTAATAAAGTGGCCGGTGAGTGTATATTGGTTCATTGTAATCAGATTGCCCCTAAGACGTCTTTTTTCTTAACTAAAAAGCCCCAATCTTGACAACCTGTCTTGGTACTATAACCCACCCTGACCTTGGTCACCCTCCTCTGCACCCACTCCAGTTCAGCTGTGTCCTACTCATACACTGGTGCCCGAAACTGTACACAGAATTGCATATGTTGTCTGACCAGTGATTTATAAAGAGGCAAAACTATGTTCTCATCCTTAGCATCTATGCCTCTTTTGATGCATCCCATTATTTAATTAGCCTTGGAAGCCGCTGGCAATGATCACTAAAGTTCAGTTTACTGTCCGATACCCCCGGTGCTTTTTGAAAGGGGTTTTACCTAGTGCTTTATTATTTAGCACATAACTGTACTTATTATTTCTACTGCCCAGGTGCTTAACTTTACATTTATCCACATTAAACTTCTTTTGCTATTTTTTCTGCCCAAGCCTCCAGGTTATCTAAATCCCTCTGTAAGGGTTCATTCACACGTACAGGATCCACGGCAGATTTGATGGCGCAGATACCAATGTAACAAAATAACAACACAGCATCAAATCTAAGCCATCAAATCTGCTGCGGATCCTGATACCTGTAAACATGGTGGTGATTTCCTTTACTCAATTTAGTGTCATCTGCAAAAATGGAGATTCTACTCTGTAGCCCCTCTATAAAGTCATTAATAAACATATTAAAAAGAAGTGGACCCAATACTGACCCCTGCGGTACCCCGCTAGTAGTTGTTACCCAATCAGAGTATGTTACATCAATGACCACCCTCTGTTTTCTGCCACTCAGCCAGTTACTTAACCATTTACATATATTTCCCTTAGTCCCACCACCCTTATTTTAAAGACGAACCTTACAAGCATGCAGTATCAGGCCATGTTCACACAACATATTTTCGTAAAAGCACGGTCGTTGTTGCTGATTGCAACAATGGCCGTGATCAATGAAAATATATGTTACTTTGCCGTCTATGGAATTCCGGCTGGAACGTATACACATAGTATACGCTCCAGCTGGTATCTCTAGCAGCGCCGCAAAAAACTGACGTCAGTGCACAAAATGAAGCGCGGCTCCAGTCGCACGTTCCATTGTGTCCAGTAGGGAGTTCTGATTGGACTTCCCCAGGCCCAGTCGATAACTGACCTACTCATAGAAGCTGATCAGATTAGTCTGACAGGACTGATCCCTCATAAATCCATGCTGGTGCTGCGTTATAATATTATTTTCATTAAGATACTCCAGTATAGCATCTCTTACAAAGCCCTCAAATACTTTACCCACTATAGATGTTAGACTATGAAGAAGCTGATCTTTTAAGTTTTTGCAACATCTGAACGACACTAATGGTCTCCCACAGAGACAATTAGCTAGAATGGGATCTGCCCATATCAGGTCCCAAATTTTATTGACTGCTTTCCATATAACATTTGCCATTGGACTGAATTTAAATGCCCTATTACTGGCAGCTTTCAACTGTTCTTAAGGGTAGCCTCTAGTAATAAATTGCTCTGTTAGTTATTTTGCCTGTATTTTATAGGAAGTGTCAGAGTTGTTAATTCTGCGCAACCTGAGGAATTGCCCATAAGGCAAAGCGCTTTTAATGTGTTCCGTAAAGTAACTAGTATGATGCAGCAGTGTCATTGCAGCTGTAGGTATTGTGTTAAAAAAAAAAAAAAACATGTTCATAGCATTATTGTTTAAATAAGCAACAAATTCAGAAAAGTTTCTGATTGTTCTATCCCACAAGATGAAAATATCACCCTCGGACCAGTGATATCGATAAATCTATTTGGTGAATACTCCTTAAGTATAATCTTAAAAAAGGTACCAGCATTACTTAAAGTGACACTGTCACCTCCTTTTTGCATTCTGACATCTCTACACAGGTGTAAAGGGTAAATTTAGCAGTTTTCATACCTTATTTTATATCATACGTCATGGAGCTTGTTCAAGTAAAAAGTAATCTTTTATCAACTGCAGATTGTGTTAAGTGGGCGGCCATTGGAACAGGCAGGCAAAAAAGGCCTAGACCCCACCCCCTTTACATCGGCCATCCAATGGGCGTCAAGGGGGCGGGACCAACGGTGCCATTGTAGGCAGGTCTAAGTGGCGCCAATGCTGTGAGGCCACGCCCACTTAATACAATCTGCAGTTGATAAAAGGACACTTTTTAATTGAACAAGCACCATGACGTATGATATGGCATAAGGTATGAAAAACGCTAAATTTACCCTTTACACCTGTGTAGAGATGTCAGAATGCACAAAGGGGGTGACAGTGTCACTTTAAGAATACCAGTGAATTTTATTACACTTGAGGCTATCCACTGGCATTCCAATTTGCTCCTATGTACTATTGACATAGAAAGCTTATATGCAAGGATTCTGCATCAAACAGGTTGATACTATTAGACATCTATTCAAACGGATGGTTCAAAGCGTAGCATATACTAATTTTGTCTGTGAATCACTCACCTTTATCCTGCAGAACAATGCCTTTGTCTTTGACAGCCAATGGTATATGCAGCACGAGTGTACCTTTGCTAATCTATACTTAGCTGTATTGGACAGAGAAATTATTTTTTCAACAACCAACCCTTTCACAATTTTTTTCTAACTTGGAATTTTCTGCACTGACTGTGCAAATTATTAGGCTGCCTTTACACAGAGAGATTTATCTGGCAGATATCCTCCTGCTCATTTCTCCTCTTTTCAAATCCATTCCTGGCTTTGGCTTAAAAAATCTGTCAGATAAATCTTTTTTAAATCATGTGATGATTTTGTAGTGTCCCAGTACAGGTGGTTCCACTAAGTTTTGTTCCACCTGAGCAAAGTATTTCTATTTGGTATCTCACAAAGGGGATGAAGGAGATGTTTTCCACCCTAGGTGTCACTTTCTTTATTATTGTATATTATGCGTGGAGCAGGTATAGTGGGTTAACTGTTGTTCGTCACATGTTCTTTTTGTCCTATTACAGGTGCAAGTCCTTTCACTCACTTTTCCCACCTATAACACTTCTTCTCTCTCCTCTTTTCACAGCTCCACCAATCTAAATGCCGTTTAGTCACCCCTATAAAAGGGAGGATACTTCCTGGCGGCAGGTCTTTAGTTCTTCAGGTCTTCAGTCAGTCTTTTATCAGTAGAGGTAAGGAGGCACTGAGACATTCAAGCAAGCACACTACTTTACTGTTGCTGCCTATCTTTAGTAGGCAGTGGTAAACCCTTGGAAGGGGTCGCCATCCTCTGAGGAAGCCTTGTCAACACCTGAGATTCTTCTTCAGTAATCTAAGGGCAATAACCACAGTAACCCCAGTAACAGTAACCCCAGTAGGACAAATAGCTGGAAGATGACGTATCCTACCGTCTGCACACAGCTCTCCTGGGAAGTCTCAGAAAGTCTGCTATAACCAGTTGTAATGGCCTAGGACTCGTACTACCCAACCTGAAACTAGCTGAACTGGTTAGGGCAGAAGGGGTCAGACAGCACACTCTCACTCTTTAACACTTCTTCTACTAACTTATCCCAGCAGAGTACACTACTACCTGGACAAGGCCCCCAAGACGCACCCCTACTCTTTTCTCTGTACAACTACTTCTAACTACCTGCCTCTGCTCTGAAAGTTACTACTACCATTTTATTGTATTGCACTGAAGATTTTAAGTAACTGTTCATCTGGTTAAGTGCTATCCTCTCTGTTAAGCGCAGATATTGAATCTGAGCCCTTTGCTACTACGCTGGCTTATAGACTGACTAGTTTTATGGCCCACATACACCTTCAATAACTAAATGAATAGTATCTGCACAAAACTGGCATGTCAGTTTTCCGTGAGGCCGCTAGGGATCATGGACGAAATGCAGGTAAGTTTTATATCTAGCAAATTACCAACAACAGCCGTGATTAATACAAAACTTACGTTGTGTGAACATGGCCTTAGGCTAGATTTACACGTAACGTATCCGCAGCATGGGTTAATGACGCTGAGTTTGACATCCACCCAGAGGAAATGAAAATCCAGCTGCGAGTATGTCAGCCCATTGAAGTAAATGGGCAAGTATCAGCAGCGGATATTGCTGTGAATTTGCAGCGAGAAATCCGCTGTGAATACGTTAGATGTGAAGCTACCCTAATAACTGACACCTTGCACAGGAATGTTTGTCATGGCCGAACATTACTGTGTTCTTTATGGGGAGGTGTAAGCTGCAACCAGAAAGCTTTGACTGTGGCTTATCTTTCCTAAAACAAAGGGGTTGGGCAGTGATTTTCCCCATCATGCCTGACCCCTATCACCACTGTCATCATCTGCAAGTGGTCGTTCGGGTGCAGCCGACAGAAGTATAACATGTATGGAGACCTTAAAGTGTCACTGTCATTATAACTTTCAAAATATAAATCAACAGTAGATGTGATACAAGGCAAGTTTGCAATTTACATTTTTTTTTTTTTTTTTAGTTATCATGGAAAACACAGCACTTCCTGTTTTTTGACTGTTTTATTTTTCTCAAAAAAACAGGAAACAGTCAGAAAACAGAAAGTCCTATGTTTGCCAGGCCATCTGTGCACTCACACAGAAAAGGCAGTCATGTGATTGATGGAAATATTGAGCCGTGACTCTCTGTACTGGCCGGAAATCCTGTGTTTACTCTGTTTCTTTCAACCAGAAAATCTGCCTTCTGGTGACTGGACCTGGATTTCTGCTAAGTTCAGCTTTGTTTTACAGCAAAAAAATAAATAAATAATGAATGTATATTGCAAACTTGCTTTATATCACATCTACTGTTGATTTAGATTTTAAAAGTTATAACGACAATTACACTCTAAGGCTGTGTGCACACATTGCAATGAAACTCATTGTAGTATGCATTATTTCATTGCAGTACTGTATCATTTCTGTGAAGATGCACAAGCCAAAAAGACAAAAATGGCTGCACATCGCACTCATGGCTGACACAAAAGCTTATTCAGCTACATTTAAAACCAACATCAGAAGTTAGTATATAATTTGGCCAAACCATATTGCCTCATGTACCACGTGCAGGTCTTCTGATACACATGAGTCCCTAACCAAAAAACATCACTGTGCCGGCCAGCGACCACAGTCCCCGCAAAGCGTGCGCAAACAGAGAAGGGGGGCCACAGAATGGCCCTGCAACCCCATTGTCACAGGACCAGACCCTAAAGGGCCCCCCCAACCCCGCAGGCGCCACCGGCGGAAAAAGTGGACGCCAAGCAACACAAGTGTGAACAAGCTCTTACCTCTCTCCATTCCTCTGCAGGTAGAATGGGAGAATACTAGGAGATCCTCCCCTTATGTACACAGGTGCTTCCTGCTAATTTGGATCACATGGGTCTTACAAAGCATGAGTGCTAGCCACAATGAAAAAAGGGACAGAATACATAAAATATGCACAAGCCAAAAAGACAGAAATGGCTGCACATCGCACTCATGGCTGACATGAAAGCTTATTCAGCTACATTTAAAACCAACATCAGAAGTTAGTATATAATTTGGCCAAACCATATTGCCTCATGTACCACGTGCAGGTCTTCTGATACACATGAGTCCCTAACCAAAAAACATCACTGTGCCGGTCAGCGACCACAGTCCCCGCAAAGCGTGCGCAATCAGAGAAGGGGGGGCAACGGAATGGCCCTGCAACCCCATTGTCACAGGACCAGACCCTAAAGGACCCCCCCAGACTCCGCAGGCGCCACCGGCGGAAAAAGTGGACGCCAAGCAACACAAGTGTGAACAAGCTCTTACCTCTCTCCATTCCTCTGCAGGTAGAATGGGAGAATACTAGGAGATCCTCCCCTTATGTACACAGGTGCTTCCTGCTAATTTGGATCACATGGGTCTTACAAAGCACGAGTGCTAGCCACAATGAAAGAAGAGACAGAATACATAAAATATGCACAAGCCAAAAAGACAGAAATGGCTGCACATCGCACCCATGGCTGACACGAAAGCTTATTAAGCTACATTTAAAACCAACATTCCTGCAGAGGAATGGAGAGAGGTAAGAGCTTGTTCACACTTGTGTTGCTTGGCGTCCACTTTTTCCGCCGGTGGTGCCTGCAGGGTCGGGGGGGCCCTTTAGGGTCTGGTCCTGTGACAATGGGGTTGAAGGGCCATTCCGTGGCCCCCCTTTTCTGCTTTCGCACGCTTTGCGGGGATGGTGTTTGTTGACCGGCACAGTGATGTTTTTTGGTTAGGGACTCATGTGTTTCAGAAGACCTGCACGTGGTACATGAGGCAATATGGTTTGGCCAAACTATATACTAACTTCTGATGTTGGTTTCAAATGTAGCTGAATAAGCTTTTGTGTCAGCCATGGGTGCGATATGCAGCCATTTCTGTCTTTTTGGCTTGTGCATATTTTATGTATTCTGTCCATTTTTTCATTGTGGCTAGCACTCGTGCTTTGTAAGACCCATGTGATCCAAATCACAAGGAAGCACCTTTGTACATAAGGGGAGGATCTCCTAGTATTCTCCCATTCTACCTGCAGAGGAATGGAGAGAGGTAAGAGCTTGTTCACACTTGTGTTACTTGGCGTCCACTTTTTCCGCCTGTGGGGTCTGGTGGGGCCCTTTAGGGTCTGGTCCTGTGACAATGGGGTTGCAGGGACATTCCGTGACCCCCCTTCTCTGCTTGCGCACGCTTTGCGGGGATGGTGTTTGCTGACCGGCACAGTGATGTTTTTTGGTTAGGGACTCATGTGTATCAGAAGACCTACTCGTGGTACATGAGGCAATATGGTTTGGCCAAATTATTTACTAACTTTTGATGTTGGTTTCAAATGTAGCTGAATAAGCTTTCGTGTCAGCCATGGGTGCGATGTGCAGCCATTTCTGTCTTTTTGGCTTGTGCATCATTTCTGTGAAGATGCTGCAGTACCGTGACAGAACTGCAATAAAACACCAGTGTATGTGAACACAGCCTTAAATGATTTAATAAGAGAATTTAATGTTAGGCTTAAAATATTGAAAAAAAGCAATGTTTAGGTGTCACACAGGAAGGCTGATGTATTATATTACTATATTAGTGTATTGTGTAATATCTATGGAGCAAACCAAGAAAATTGTCAAAATAGACCAATATTACAGCTAGGGCTGGGCGGTATACCGCCAAAATACCGATACCGTCACTGGCGTCGGTTAACCGACCTCAACTCTGCCAGGACGGTATCTGCGGTATTTCCCCCCCTCCTCACCCTGCGGCCGCATGCTCTGCTCCCCTCAGTTAATCTTCCTGAAGAGGAAGGCTGGAGATCTGAAAGGTTGCGCACAGGCGTGCTGTGTGCTCAGCGCTGCTGCTGCTTCCGGGCGGCCCTGGAAGCTGCACGGTGTGCCCTGCCTCCCCTCTCCCGTACATAAAGTGGCTGCAGGGGTCAGGTATGGGTCGGCACATCCTCCCCCCACCGGGCACCGCACTCTCTCCCGCACAGGAATCCTCGGCGCCTCGTTATCTTTTTGCAGTGTTGGAAGCAGCCGTGTGTGACGATCTGCCCGGGACACTGACAGCAGATATATGTGCTACATCACTGAGTGACAGGGGCAGAGGATTCCTGTGCAGGAGAGAGAGAGAGCGGTGCCCGGTGGAGCATGGAGGTGCCGACCTATACCTGACCCCAACTGTATGTGCGGGAGAGGGGGGTCCAGAACAGCATGTGACTGTGACTGGGGGCAGATAATAGATAGAAGGAGAGAGATAGATAGGAGTCCTATCTATCTATCTATCTATCTATCTATCTCCTATCTATCTATCTCCTATCTATTTATCTCCTATCTATCTATCTCCCTATCTATCTATCTATCTATCTCCCTATCTATCTATCTATCTATCTATCTATCTATCTATCTATCTATCTATCTTCTATCTATCTATCTCATATCTCCTATCTATCTATCTATCTATCTATCTCCTATCTATCTCCTATCTATCTATCTATATCTATCTATCTATCTATCTCTATCTATCTATCTATCTATCTATCTATCTATCTATCTATCTATCTATCTATCTATCTATCTATCTATCTATCTCCTATCTATCTCTATCTATCTATCTCCTATCTATCTATCTATCTATCTATCTATCTCCTATCTATACATCTATCTAGCTATCTATCTATCTCCTATCTATCCATCCAGCACGCACACAGACAGACAGACAGACAGGAGATAGATAGATAGATAGATAGATAGATAGATAGATAGATAGATAGATAGATAGGAGACAGGTAGATAATAGATAGATAGGAGTCCTATCTATCTATCTATCTATCTATCCATCTCCTATCTATCTATCTATCTATCTATCTATCTACTGTATATATATATATACTGTATAGATAGATAGATATAGCTAACAATATGGGCAGCACACTAAACGAACTGTGGGTGCCAGCAGACGAATCCCAGACCTTGGATCAAGTCAGCAAGTAAAAAAATACTCTGCAGCACTCCGATGGTAATACAAACGTGAAAACGTGAATTTATTCCATATCACAATGTGCAGCAAACTTCACAAGTAATATATGACGTTTTAGCGTCTCCTATGCCATTTTCAAGTGCCACTTGAAAATGCCGTAGGAGATGCCAAAACGTTGTGTATTACTTGTGAAGTTTGCTGCACATTGTGATCTGGTATAAATTCACGTTTGTATTACCATCGGAAAATAGGGTTTTTTAAAAGGTGTGTAGCTTTTAAAAGGGGTGTGTCATAATTATCGTTCAATTTATCGTTACCGTGACCACATGTACGATAAACCGCGATATTGATTTAGGCCATTATCGCCCAGCCCTAATTACAGCTATTAAACACATAATCAAATGTATAGTGAAAGGGATTAGGGAAATTATATATTACACTTCAATAACTTTAATGTTGTACTTGAAGATTATAAATACACATTTGTGTCCACATAATAAAAAAGAATTGCTGCAATAACAACAAAAAGAAGAATAGGAAAAAAGAAGCTCATTTTCTATGTCAATTTTTAGTGCTGTGTGAAAAGGTTTTTCTCTGCGGCTGTTTTTACTTTGTGTGCCACTCACAATGAATGCCTGCTGATGCAATCTAGAACGCAGAAGGATTCTTCTCTATGCCTCCTATTGTGAAGACACACTTATATTTGAGAAATTACAGATCCCGCACGAACCCAGGCTAAGCAGCTACTGTTGAATAAATCACGTCTTAACAATGGAATCTTTGATATTAAAGAATCGCTTGTCATATATAAATTACAGTACATGGGCAATTAATCTTTAGTCTACATAAGATATGAACTTTAATATTGCAGTTGTGGCCAGAGTTTCATAATGTCAATGAATTTAAAGCACAAACAGTTTCAACTGTTCAACTCTAAAACACTAAAAACTTTGCACTTGAATTCTTTAATAATGTTAAATCATAACATATGTATGACAAGATACTATAACAAGTAGATTAGGATGACGGTGTTACTAATGGTGAGATTAGGGGGTGTAGGCACCAGATAATCATTTCATCAGGGCTATTAGAGCCCATAAAATAATTACAGATTATACAGTATGTCCTGTTTAATCATACAGATGGTACATCCAAAAGACTGGTCCTTCGTTACTATAAGCCTGAGCCACATGGCTACTTTGGCCTCAAGATCATGACTATATTCAGGATATCAACCACAAGAATCTTAAAGCGTAACTGTCATTTCAGGGTCATTTTTCAAAAAAAAACAATAAATATCTATAGTACAAGCAATTTCAAGAAACTCTGTAATAGGTTTTATTTACCAAAAGAGTTTCCTTCTGCTCTGAAAAAGCTGATTTCCTAGGTCACCCCTTACTTCAGAAGAAGTAGGATTTCTGTGTCTATTATGCTCTATGGAGAGGGGAGGGGCTGAGAGGAGTGCGTGAGCAAGCACGGAGCGGTCCTGCACAGCACAACACTCTGCAATCTTCTCTCAGCAAGTTCCTAGATAACCACTGTCCTTTCTGACCCCTGAATCCAGCGTTTTAGGTGCCCAGACAGTCTACAAACAACTGACCTCCATGTCTCCTCTTCCTGCTCGCTCATCTCCCTTGGCCCCTCCCCCTTCATAGGGATATAATGGACACAGCAGAACCCATCTTCACTGACTTCTCTGTAATAAAGACGACTTTGCCTGATAATGCAGAGAATAGAAGTGAGGAGGGAGGCTTGGAAATTGCTTTTTAAATACAGAAAGAGGCTTTTTTGCTTAATAAAACCTATTATAGAGTTTCTTGAAATCGCTTATACTACTGATTTCTGCAACAACAACAAAAAAAATATGACAGTTACGCTTTAACCCCTAGACGACCCTGGACGTAGGGTTACGTCATGGAAGTCTGTCCCCAGACGACCCATGACGTAACCTTACGTCACGGGTGTTATTCCCGCTATGAAGCGCGCTCCGGAGCGGAGCGCGCGTCATAGGAGGTGGGGGCCGGCTGCAGTGAGCAGCCGGGACCTCACCGGCAATGACACGCTGCAGCGATCGCGCTGCCGCGGGTCATTAACCCCTTAAACGCCGCGATCACGGCGCGACCGCGGCGTTTAAGTGTAAGTGACAGGGGGAGTCCCCTGTCACTTACCGATCGGGACCCCCGCAGTGTGACTGCGGGGGTCCCGATCGGTATAACGGACTGCTGGAGGTCTCTTACCTGTCTCCATGCGGTCCGATCGGCGCTCTGCTACTCTAAGCCTGCACAGGCAGGCTCAATGAGCAGATCGCCGATAACACTGATCAATGCTATGCCTATGGCATAGCATTCATCAGTGTAAAAATCAAACTAATCTATGTACAAGTCCCCCAAAGGGACTTCAAATGTGTAAAAAAAAAAAAGTTAAAAACACTAATACACTACCCCAAAACCCCTCCCCCAATAAAAGTTGAAATCACCCCCCTTTCCCATTATATAAATAAAACATATAAAAATAAATAAATAGATAAACATATAATATACCGTAGCGTGCGTAATTGTCCGATCTATTAAAATATAACAAGTGTCATTGTGACCGGTAAACGGCGTACACGAAAAGAGGGGAAAAAGTGCGCAGATTACCGATTTTATGTTACATTATATATATAAAAAAATTAATAAAAAGTGATCAAAACGTCCGATCTTCACAAATATGGTATTAATAAAAACTAGAGATCATGGCGGAAAAAATGACACCCCATACAGCCCCGTAGGTGAAAAAATAAAACCGTTATAAGCGTCACAATAGGCCCATTTTATTTATAATTAATTGCCAAAAAAAAGGATTTCATTTAAAAAAAATATATAACATTAGAGAATCTGTGTAAACCTGCATATGGTTGTGTTCGGACTGACCTATAGAATAATAGTGTCATGTCGCTGTTACCATATAGTGCATAACGTAGACACAGGAACCCCCCAAACGTTACCATATTGCATTCTTTTTTGCGATTTCATCAATTTATATCTTCATAAATAATATATTTGGAATTCCATCATACATGTTATGGTAAAATGAATGACGCCATTACAAAGTACAACTATTCCTGTAACAAATAAGCCCTTACATGGCCTGTAGATAAAAAACTGAGAGTGCTAGAGCTCTTAGGAGGGGAGGAGGGAAAAACGGAAACACTAAGATCAAAATTTGCGCGGTCCACTGGGTCATTTTGGGCCTGGTCCTCAAAGGGTTAAGGATGCCACCCAAAATGCTGCAAAGTGCCACATTGTAATGATGCTGGATGGTTGCTAGACTCGAGAACTTGGCTTTATCAATAGCAGTCACCTGCCCTGGGTCCTAATATTGGCTTCTAGTAATCAGATACCACCAAGACTTTTAGTAGGCCAGAAAAGAATGAACAGCAAGCAGATACAAGGAAAATCACAAAGTGTGTACTAGGATTTGCTTGTTTATTGTGCCCTGCCAAAAAATCCTAGCCCATCAGGCGCATATCTCCCCATGTAATTAGGGATTGCCATCCAAAGGATAAACGTAGGAGAAGCTCAAATGAACGATCCAGGAATTGTTCATGTTGCCTGGCCACAGGACTGATCTGGCTTTGTGAAGCCTCTGTTAGCGAGTGTCGATTGCAGAGATTGGCCTTCATTTAAACACAGTATCTAATATGGCCCAAAGTGAGGCATAATAAATGCACATCATCCAACCTAGTACAATGAAGCTAAATGATTTACCAAACGTACTGTATGTCTACTTGAGTATTCCATTGCTAAACGAACAGTTAATGCATAGTAAATTAGATAAATGTCTTTCGAATGAATGATACACATGTAAACTAATATATTTAAAATTAGAAATGCAAAAAAAAAAAAAAAAAATTATATCAACATGCCCCAAACTAAATCCTACTTAAATGTTTGTAAGCTGCAGGGTGAAACTCCAGGGTGCTGTACACTCTTGAGAAGATGAGAATTTTCCTTCCAGGCGTTTTAGTTTTAATCTTTATCTTTTATAATTACAAATTCATCAAAATGATATTAAGGCAACTTTTACACAGCAGTATTTGTCATCTAGAACTAGGAGTTAGTCCAAAACATGGAAGAGGTGAAACTCTCATTAATTTTCTTTACACTTCTGGTTTTGGCATACATATACTGCAGCGTGAAGGTGGCCTTAAGGTATTTTAATTAATCTTCTTGTCCCAAAGACTGCTTGTTAACAGTCGAAGAAAGTCAAGAATCAGACACAGGGATCATGCTTAAGGCTCCATCAGACGGTGTTATGTTCCGATATTTAGAATGAAAAAAAAAATGTGATTTAAAATGGAGCATGATACATGTGTTGTTTAGGTTTTTTGAATTTTCCTTGGTATTTTTAAAGTCCTTTAAAGAGGTCTATGGGAAAGCCACAAGAGGCAGAAAATGTGAGGGCAGGCATTGCGGGGGGGGGGGGGGGGGGGGGGGGTTATGGCAACCTGGGAAATTGACTTGAACCAAAACCCCATGGGGGGCCTAGAATACTTCAGGAACATTACTCACATTTAGAGACGCACAAAGTTTTAAAATAATTGGTTTACTATGATTGCATATTTTTGGGCATAAAATCCAAAAACTTGCAAACCAAACCCTAATGAACCACACTAAAACATGTCTGTGCTCCCCAATATTTCCTCTTCCATGTCCCTTTGCCTCCAGCCGCTAAGCCAATTGTGATTGAAACTGAGGCTTTCACTCCAGAAATGACACGGACAGCCTGCTCAGCCAATCATTGACTGACTGAAATGAGTTGGTGCTACAGCCATTGATTGTCTGAGCAGTCTATCACCCCCGTCACTGACTGTGGCGCTATCTTGTCTCTGTATTTTATTTTTTTTTAAATGCATAATGCACTGTATGTGTGCAAAATCACAATAAAATTACCAGGTAATAATATTAAACCCCAGTTGTTCAGTGCTGATTTTAAAATGCTGGGACACATTTATCTACAATGGAATTGATATACTGTGCAATACTGTGAACTTGGAAAACATTTCAGTATTATTTTTCTGCACCATATACTTTTTATTTGTAATACACAGCAAGAATATGTGCCCCCCCCCCCCCCCCCCCCCAACTGTTTTTCATCAGTCCAACTGGCCAAAACTATGTCACTGGCCTCTTCTGACCCTTTTTAATTAGCACAGTTGTGGTAATTCTCATGCCGCATACACTTTTTAGGGGATACACTAGTGAAAGCTTTGCCCCCCTCTTCCTGTCTCAATGATGTTCTGACACACACACTAGCTCCTTAGCTCAGACAATCCCACTGTTTTAGAACACTGAAATCAGCAACCTTTCCCTGGTGTGAACAGAGGTCTAAATCTGTGGACATTTTTCACCCCCTCCTTATGTCCAATTGACATCCTAAGCCATGGACCCTCAGCCCTTAAAAGGTTAGTAAGAAAGTTTTTTCGCCTTCTTAGCTCTCCCTGCTTGCAGTGCCAACCTCTCCCTACGCCAATGAGCGGCCGAATGGTGTCGGGAGGCAAGTGCAAACTTGCCGATTGGCTGCTGAGCCACCAGCTTAGCAGCTTTTTAACTTTTTTTCAAAACAATGAACAGATACACAAATACACCAAGATAAGGAGAGAGACAACAAAAGACACTTGAAACTAAAAAAATTAATGCCCATTTTAGACAGCCCGAAAATGCATTCTAAGCATAAATACACGGCTTGATAATCGTGCATGAGGGTTGCAAAGCCATTGTTAGCGATGTCCATGCAGCCCTTGCTTAACAGAGAGAATAATAAAGATGTATACTTACTAGTGATGAGCGAACATGCTCATCCGAGCTTGGTACTCATTCGAGTATTAGGGTACTTGATGGTACTCGTTACTCGGACGAGCATCTCGCGATACTCGAGAAAATCTCATCATCCATTTCCTGTAAGTTTTGGCGCTTTTTCTCAGCCAATAAACATGCAGGAGACTCTTTGGTACATCCTGCGATGATGTGGGACCCATACAGGTCGATAGCAGCGATTGGTTGGCCAGATCAGATGACCCTGCCATATTAAAATCTCGGCCACCGAGGTTTGGGTCACATGTATGCTGGAAGATATTAGGGACAGAGCTGCTGCTGGTCAGGGAGAGCGTTAGGGAGGTAAGGAGCGTTCCAGTAGGCAAGAAATACTAGCGAAACAACCAAACAGCCCTTGTAAGAGCTTCAAATCGTTTTTAAATTGTATTACTACAGACTGCTGGCTGGGACTTGCAGTGCAGCTACCACAATTTCAGCAGCACACTGTGGTGATCGGCTGCTGGCAAAAAGGGGACATTAGGTGTTGCATACAGACCCCTAAGAAGTGCTCAGTACTATTTTATTGGGACCTATTGTGGGTGTTGATCTTACGCAAGGCATATCTAAGTTCACAACTGCTTGTTCAGTGTAAAGGGGGTGTCACAGAGTGTGTATAGGTGCAGCCACCAACAGATTGTATCCCACAGCCCCCTAAAAACTAGTGGGCCCTCTACTATATTTTCTGATTTCTGTATATCTTACGCAAGGCATATATCTAAGTTCACTACTGCTTCCACAGTTTAAAGGGGGTGTCACAGAGTGTGTATAGGTGCAGCCACCAACAGATTGTATCCCACAGCTGTAGCCCAGAATTTGGCATAATGGTGCGATAAGCCAGCCTCAGAGGCATCTATACATGCTGCCCCTGCTGTTTCCTGTCCATTTCCATGGTGTTTCCATCATTTTGACAGGTTTTCACACGACCTTCCCTCTACCGAACTTGGGTCCCCTGCAAAAATGCTCAAGTTTCCCATTGACTTCAATAGGGTTCGTTACTCGAAATGAGCACTCGAGTATCGGGAGATATTCGTCTCGAGTAACGAGCACCCAAGCATTTTAGTACTCGCTCATCACTAATACTTACCAATGCTCTCCTGGTATTCTGCTGCCTTTTTCCTGCATTGCCTGCTCACCACAGCCGCCACTGACACTTCTGACCCCAACACCTCTATGACAGGGTGCTCAACCAATCTGTGACCGAAAGGGGACAGTGCAGCCAGTGATTGAAGAGTAACTGAACAGAAGGGGCCAGAAGCATCAGGGGTCCCCACTACGGTGGTAATTAATCATAAAAGGCCTTGGGAAACTTATCAGAGCAGAGCAACACAACCAGCCGTGACAACAGCAAAACAAGGCAACAAATTTGTATGAGGCTGGATTTCCCTTCCATTTCTTCCTGAGGTTGGTCAACTGTATGACATATGTATTTAATATATACAATATACACCAAAGGTAACCTCTAATTCAGATCTCTAACAGATTCACTAATACAGTCATGGCCAAAAGTTTTGAGAATTATACAAATTTTAATTTTTACAAAGTCTACTGCTTCAGTTTTTAAAATGGCAATTTGCATATACTCCAGAATGTTATAAAGAGTGATCAGCTTAACAGCAATTACTTGAAATGTCAATTTTTTGCCTAGAAATTGAACTTTATCCCCCAAAACACATTTCAACATCATTGCAGCCCTGCCTTAAAAGGATCAACTAACATCGTTTCAGTGATTGTTCCATTAACACAGGTGTGGGTGTTGATGAGGACAGGGCTGGAAATCAATCTGTCATGATTAAGTAAGAATGACACCACTGGACACTTTAAAAGGAGGTTGGTGCTTGGCATCATTGTTTCTCTTTTGTTAACCATGGTTATCTATAAAGAAACACGTGCAGTCATCATTGCACTGAACAAAAATGGCCTAACAGGGAAGAGTATCGCAGCTAGAAAGATTGCACCTCAGTCAACAATCTATCGCATCATCAAGAACTTCAAGGAGAGAGGTTCCATTGTTGCCAAAAAGGCTCCAGGGCACCCAAGAAAGACCAACAAGCACCAGGACCGTATCTTAAAAGTGTTTCAGCTGTGGGATCGGTCTACCAGCAGTGCAGAGCTTGCTCAGGAATGGCAGCAGGCAGGTGTGAGTGCATCTGCACGCACTGTGAGGAGGAGACTCTTGGAGCAAGGCCTGATCTCAAGGAGGGCAGCAAAAAAGCCACTTCTCTCCAGAAAAAACATCAGGGACAGACTGATATTCTGCAAAAGGTACAGGGAGTGGACTGCTGAGGACTGGGGTAAAGTCATTTTCTCTGATGAATCCCCTTTCCGATAGTTTGGAACATCTGGAAAACAGCTTATTCGGAGAAGACAAGGTGAGCGCTACCACCAGTCTTGTCTCATGCCAACTGTAACGCATCCTGAAACCATTCATGTGTGGGGTTGCTTCTCAGCCAAGGGAATCGGCTTTCTCAGCCTTGCCAAAAAACACAACCATGAATAAAGAATGGCACCAGAATGTCCTCCAAGAGCAACTTCTCCCAACCATCCAAGAGCAGTTTGGCGATCAACAATGCCTTTTCCAGCATGATGGAGCACCTTGCCAAAAAGCAAAGTTGATAACTAAATGGCTCAGGGAACAAAACAGAACAAAAAACTACTTTTAAACTTCATCCCTGTGCCAAACTGCCGTGGCCTAGAGTGACTATGCATTAGGCTGGCAGAACCTCTCTGCCCTCCTGCCTGCCCTCTTCATCATTAGGAATGCTTCAGGCAGGTATTTTCCTATTCATCAGCTGTGTGAGGATGGCACATGGGCTGGATCGTCAAGGCACCTGTGCAGTTTTCACTGCAGAGGAATAGGAAAAATCCTGCCAGTGGCATTCCTAATGGTGAGGAGGGTGGGGAGGAGGAACAGAGGGGTGGTGCAAAGTTAGTGCACAGATACTCTAGGCCACAGCAGTTTGGCACAGGGCTGCAAGTTTAAAAGTTGTCTTTTAGGAAAATAACTGCATCACCTGCCGAACGGACCTTAGGACAGATCTTGGATTAAAAGCAGCTATCCTAAGGTACAAGTGGTTTTGGGGGGACAGATTGTAGGTCCAGAGTCGCTTTAATATGGTGGTTTACCTACAGGAGCCACCCCTGGCTGAGTCCTTCCCGGAGGGATATCTGGCTAGTCCTTTGTTTCGAGAGTCTTAAATGAGGCTCCGCAGGTTCTTTTTTTAGCATATTCTTGTACACAGGCTGTACAACCACTGTATACTACCATACACACTCTGATGGGAGCCATAATAATGGAGAATCTGACAATATTTTTTCTCTTACTTGAATGAAAAGCAAAAAAAAAGAAAAAATCTCAGTATGTCTCAGTGAACTCCATGAACTTGAAAGCATACCTAGGCACAGTTATCTTTGTATTGGTATGGTGGTCCTATTATAAAAGAAAGTAACATTATGGCTGCATGCCTGAGCCCATAATGAGGTTTAGTAAACGTCTATGTTTTCCGTTGCCTAATAAAATTTAAATCTCATTGTATGGGACATAAATTGGGCAACAGGGATTTTGCCAAGAAGCTGGTTTATTATAAATCTTTCACAACTAGATAGCTTCACCCTATTTACTTGTACAATACAGTATATGCAAAAATTGTTTAGTATTTTTCTCCCAAACATGCTGTACCAATTAAATTAGACAGTTCCATTAGGTCTGTGCATCTCTGTAACCATGATGTTTTCTTACTGTGATTTTATATTGTGCTTCTTATGGTACTGAAAGAGTTACTTTCCTACTGCTGTTAATGGTAAAGTTTAACAGACACTGTAATGAAAGTACCAGAGTAGAACTAGTGCAAGATATCCAGTAATCACTTTTGTAACAGCTGCTCCTTGTCTAGAATTAGAAACCTATTAAAGTTAACTATGCCGTTTTTTTCACCAGTTGGCCATTGATTGTCAATGAAGATTCAATCTTTTTGCACAGCTGCTGTACAGAGACAATGCTGCCAACTTCTCAAAATAAAAATTGCTGTTAGAAGAATATTGATTATTATACTTCTAAGAAATATTACCTTGAAAATCAGTTACTTTAGATTTTACATCTACGCTACTAAGCAAGTCCACAATAAAACTACCAAGTACAATAAAATGATCTCGGAAAGAAGGGAGGAAAGATTCAAAAAACGTACGTTTTAGAAAAAATTATAAATTTTATTTGCTAATAAATCTTAAAAGAGGGCTCATTTTCCTCTCTCCTCGTGCAAATGAACATATTACTACTTCAGGTGCACAATGTATCATACTAAACCTCTAAATTACTTTAATGCAAAGGCCCAAAAGTTCATTTTTCTGTCAGATTTAATGCAATTCCTAAACAATAAAACATTTTGTGGCATGCTTCATGAAAGGCTGCATAATGCAGCAATAACATCCTTGCATCCTCCTATGCATGGCTCAGCCCCCTAAGCCTGTAAGAGAAAATCCATCTGCTGCCATTAAGAAAGTTTACAGTAAACCAGATGTAACAGATGGCCCAGTAATTTTAAAGTAACTAGACCAAACTGTTAAACAGTTCTAAGATATTTATAGGGTGCTTTCACACATAACACATCCGCAGCGCATTTCGCGCTGCAAATTGGCAGCAAAATTCGCTGTGGAGTCATTACCTTGTATTAAATACATATTCGCAGCTTGATTGACATCCTGCTGCGAATGTGTAAGTTAACCCCCCACCGGCTAAAGCATACTGTGCCTGCTCAATGCTCCGGCTTGCTTCGGGGGCTCCCGACTTTTGCATGTCCCTTTCAGTGGCTACGGCAGGGGCAGCGAACTGATTGGCTGAGCGGGATTTCCAGCCGGGAACCACTGAAGCAAAACGGAGCGTGTAGCAGGTATAGTATGCTCTGGCCGGTGGGGGGTTAACTTACATGCAGCGGGATGTCAATCCCGCTGCGAGTATGTATTTAATACAAGGCAATGGATCCACAGCAGATTTCGCTGTCAAATTGCAGCGTAATTTCATCTGCGGATCCAGTGTAAAGGCACCCCAACTGTGAAAGACCTGTCACCACTCCTGGCCCGTATGTTTTATACATGCAAGGCCCATGAAATACCAATCCAGACTGGAAATCCCTCCCCTCTATGATGCGGCTCCATTGATTCTAATGGTCATGGAGATCTTTTACAACGTTTGGCTTAGATGTCAAGTGAAGTCTGTTAACTCCTTATCTATATGCTGGATGATTTTCCCTTTTCCATGGTTGGACAGTTGGATAAAGTGGGTCCCTGCACTACAGTAGAAAGAGCTGTGAATCTGTGTTACTTTGTTATTAATTGATAGAAAAAAAAGTCAAATGAAGATCTAAACAGTGGGCTACTTCATGTTTTTTTATTACTTTATCAACACATTTCCATATAGGTTTAATCCCATTGTTAAGCCAATTGAAACTAACACACCAAGCAAAATATATACAAAACTGGAAAATGTACCCGGCGCTGCCTGGGAATAAAGTGTTAGTGTGTTAATTAGATTTGTTCTAAGGTGCCCAGGAGGCCAATCTAAAGGTATTGTTTCATCTGAGTTAATTAGTGGAATTAGTGTATACCTGTAGTGCATAGTTGGAGGGGTTCTGTATACCTACAGTGTATAGTTTTTAGGGGTCTCGCATATCTGTAGTGCATAGTTGGGGGCTGGGGGGCTGTATACCTATAGTGTATAGTTGGGGGAGTCCTGTATACCTGTAATGTGTAGTTGGGGGGGGGCTGTATACCTGTAGTGTATAGTTGAGGAAGATCCTGTATACCAGTAGTGTATTGTTGGGGGGGGCCTGTATACCTGTACTGTATAGTTTGGAAAGTCCTGTATACTTGCAGTGTATAGTTGGTGAAGGTCCTCTATACCTGTACTGTATAGTTCGGAGGTCCTGTATACCTGTAATGTATAGTTGGTGGAGGTCTTGTATACCTGAAGTTTATAGTTTGAGGGACCTGGATACCTGTAGTGTATAGTTGGTGGAGGTCTTGTATACCTGTAGTGTAAAGTTTGGGGGTCCTGTATTGTATAGTTTGAGGGTCCTGTATACCTGTAGTATATAGATGGTGGAGGTCCTGTATACCTGTAGTGTAAATTTTGGGGGTCCTGTATACCTGTAGTATAGAGTTGGTTAAGGTGCTGTATACCTATAGTATGCAGTAGGTGGAGGTCCTGTATACCTGTAGTGTATAGTTTTGGGGTCCTGTACACCTGAAGTGTATAGTTTGGGGTCCTATATACCTGTAATATATAGTTGGTGGAGTTTCTGTATACCTGTAGTGTATAGTTTTGGGGTCCTGTATACCTGTAGTGTATAATTTGGGGTCCTGTATACCTGTAGTATAGAGTTGGTGGGGGTGCTGTATACCTGTATTATAGAGTTGGTGGAGGTCCTGTATACCTGTAGTGTATAATTTTTGGTTCCTGTAAACCTGTTGTGTATAGTTCGGGGACTTCTATACCTGTAGTAGTTGGTGGAGGTCCTGTATACCTGTAGTGTAAAGTTTGGGGGTCCTGTGTACCTGTAGTATAGAGTTGGTGGAGGTGCTGTATACCTGCAGTATAGAGTTGGTGGAGATCCTGTATACCTGTAGTGTATAGTTTTGAGGTCCTGTATACCTAAAGTGTATAGTTTGGGGTCCTGTATACCTGTAGTATATATTTGGTCGAGTTCCTGTATACCTGTAGTGTATAGTTTTGGGGTCCTGTATACCTGTAGTGTATAGTTTTGGGGTCCTGTATACCTGTAGTATAAAGTTTGGGGTCCTGTATACCTGTAGTATATAGTTGGTGGAGGTCCCGTGCACCTCTAGTGTATAGTTTTGGGGTCCTGTATACCTGCAGTGTCCTGTATACCTGCAGGGTCGTATTTACCATTAGGCACCCATGGTCTGGTGTGTAGGGTAGCACCTTGCAGAGGGGCAGTACCCTCCCGTTCAGACTTGCAATAAAATGTGGTGTCTTTTCGAGGGGGGGTATGGCGGTATTGGTAAGGTCTGGTATAGCGGTGTTATCCAGTCACAGTATGGCTGTATTGGTCTGGTATAGCGGTGTTATCCAGTCACAGTATGGCAGTATTGGTCAGGTCTGGTATGGCGGTGTTCTCCAGTCACAGTGTGGCGGTATTGGTCAGGTCTGGTATAGTGGTGTTATCCAGTCACAGTATGGAGGTATTGAACAGGTCTGGTATGGCAGTGTTATCCAGTCACAGTATGGCGGTATTGGTCAGGTGTGTTATGACAGTGTTACCCAGTCACAGTATGGCGGTATTGGTCAGGTCTGGTATGACAGTGTTATCCAGTCACAGTATGGCAGTATTGGTCAGGTGTAGTATGACAGTGTTATCCAGTCACAGTAAGGCGGTATTGGTCAGGCCTGGTGTGGCGTTGTTCTCTAGTCACAGCATGGTGGTATTGGTCAGGTCTGGTATGACAGTGTTATCCAGTCACAGTATGGTGGTATCAGGTCTGGTGTGGTGGTGTTATCCAGTCACAGTATGGTGGTATTGGTCAGGTCTGGTATGGTGGTGTTATCCAGTCACAGTGTGGTGGTATTGGTCAGGTCTGGTATGGCGGTGTTATCCAGTCACAGTATGGCTGTATTAGTCAGGTCTGGTATGGCAGTGTTATCCAGTCACAGTATGGTGGTATTGGTCAGGTCTGGTATGGCAGTGTTATCCAGTTACAGTATGGTGGTATTGGTCAGGTCTGGTATGGCAGTGTTATCCAGTCACAGTATGGCGGTATTGGTCAGGTGTGGAATGACAGTGTTATTCAGTCACAGTATGGTGGTATTGGTCAGGTCTGGTATAGCAGTGTTATCCAGTCACAGTATGGCGGTACTGGTCAGGTCTGGTCTGGCGGTGTTATCCAGTCACAGTAAGGCGGTATTGGTCAGGCCTGGTGTGGCGGTGTTAAATGTGACGTCTGGAGCTATTATCTACCAATCTATCATGATGCTGATTGGTGAGTGAGGATGGGGCATCTTCAGGTTTAGTGCTTAGGGCAGCAGCAGCTGGTAATACTGCCCTGTATACATGTACTGTATAGATGGAGTAGGGGGCCCTGTATACATGTAATGTACAGATGGAGTAGGGGGTCCTGTATACCTGTACTGTATAGATGGAGTAGGGGGTCTACCAGTTATTTCTGTGGATCTGTTGTGAGTCAGCTTGCCCTAGCAACCATTCAGATTTCAGCTCCCTATGAAAATGAAAGTAGTATTCCTATTGGTTGCTAAGGCTCCCAACTGCCGTTTACTGCTGGGCAGAGCTGCAGCTAATTATGTCACCTGTGTGTGCAGTGTGGAGATTTTCCCATTCATTCCTATGGGGAGCCGCTCTTCCCCCTCCCTCTCCCCTCCTGTACATCTGGTGGGGACGGGACCTTCGCTCTAACCTTCCTGGGTGCCCAATGTATCTGTGGGCCAAATTTGGGGTCAAACGGTTCAGGCGTTTGGAAGTCTATATGGGACAGACAGAAAGACTTTCATTTTTATGATATAGATAACCAGAAACTGGGAATTGGGTTCTGAGGTCACCAAATAATACAATATGGATAACATATAAAACTGATATCACTGTCTATGAGCACACCTCAAGAAAATATTTTCACAACGCCTTTTACTAACAGTGCAAAATCTCAAAATGCCATATTATGAACTTTATCAAGCACTGTGTGACAGATGACATACAATACTAGTTTTGACACTTTTAAAGTATGGAAAAGGTGATTGATTTACTTTACTTTTCTTTACTATCACAATTCAGTTAGGAGGAAAATACTAAAGTACACAAAATATAAAAGTAAAAATTAGTAATAATTACCCGGGTTAAGATTCTAAGTGATAATAAAAATCCTTGCATTGATTCAGTCTGAATCTTCCTAACAGGGCAAGTGAAGGTGCTGGATTTAAATCCACTACTATATGTGGGCGCCTGACTGTCAGCTGCATTTGTCAAATATTAATGAGTTTATAGCCATTAGAGAGTTCTTTTTCATATAAACAGTGTGAAACTTGCTTATCTTGGTTCAGTCAGAGCAGCAGTTCTGTTATTTAGTCATTAACTCTCTGATTATTTCTTATAATTGGATTATGAAATTCAATTTCACTGTAGGATGTAATATGATAAGCAGTTTGGTGTGCTAAGATCTAAAGGATGATTTCAAAATGGCAACATTTCAAAATAATATAAAATAATAACTTGTTTTTATTCTCTCTGCCGTCTAAGGCCGGATTCACATATGCCCATCATCTAGCAAATTGGCCGTCCCATGTACATGTTTGACCCAACTGAAGGCAAATATGCTGGATGGTCCACATGTCTGGAATCATTGATGGGACGCTGGATGCCACAAGCTAAATCTTTCGCACCAGGAGTCCCCATCCATTCCCATCATGAACAGGCCGGATCACCAAACATATGTGAACCCACTTACCTCCCTGACTCTAACGCTGCTGTCTGCATGGAGAGACACTGCTGCTGCCACTGACTGGTAAACTGAGTTTTAGAACCCTGGAAGCAGCTGGTAACCAGGGACCAGAGCAGGTGGCAGTGCTGGACCCAGGAAGGTAAGTGGATGTAATTGTTGTCACCCCCCCCCCCCCTCCCTGGGTATTGCCAAAAAGGGGTCCTGGCCAAACAACCCCTTTAATAATATGTAGTATGCTCAAGTTATGGATATTCCCAGAGACAGGCTTTGCTAGAAATATTCAGTCTTCTCAGTTTTCTCTATAAAATGTTCATTCTATAGAGCATACCTATTGTATAGACAAATACTTTCCATCAATCCTAGGGTTTTTAAAACTAGTCTATCATTTAGGTATATATAATATTCCAGCTGCTTAATATAAATGATTCTCCCTATGAACCTTTGCTCCCGAGATAGAATATTATTGCTTCATATGCATCTTCTGCAACTAGGTGACTTTCATCATCCAGCTCCACAGAAACAAATTAAGCTACATCCACTTCTCTTTAAAATGTAAAATGATTGCAACTTTGCACCATGCCGAGAAATAAATAGGAAACATCTGCCCACAAGAACAGTGTAAAAAAAAAAAAAAATGTTGCTATGTTTTTGTTTTTTTTTTAAACTCTTTAAAATATGCACTGTGCAAACACCATCCCATGCCTTGCATTAGGAACCAGTATGAACTGGGCTTGATTTCTGAGTATGGGGTAAGCCAGGGAAAAAAGAGTGGAGAATCTATAGGTCTCCTGACATAACTTCTATCTAGTTTACTCTGTTTCCCCCGACACTGTGCGGTGCATGCTTTATGTTTGCAATCACCCATCTGTTATAAGTTTTACCTTTGCCATATGTGCATATGAATTGCCTTCTTCAACCAGCATCAGCACTATTGGATTCACTAACATAACACACGTCTCACCTATAGAGTTATTTGATCCACTGATGCATTTTAATGTTGATTATATCTATTATCGGATTCATTTTTGTCTATAAATACGTTGTACTTTTTTCTTAGTAGTTTTCTGCCAATTTTACTTGTGCAATCATTAAAGATGGAGTCAATCTATAACATCATATCACAACCGGGAAAAATATAACTTACAGACTACACCTAGACATATGACAGGTCATATCTATAAAACATACACAAACTTCCAAAACAGAGCAGAATTAACAAACTTTATTGGACATAATCAGCAATAAAAACAATTAAAAACAATAAAAAACTATTAAAACACTGAATGTGGATAATATATATAGAAGAGTGTGTAAAAATGAAAATTTATTGCCAGGCTTGTAAAAAGTACATGTTTCGCTGGAGGTCTCTTACCTTCCTACCAGTCAACTCGGCGCTCGATACATAGAGCCTGCTACAGGCAGGCACTTTGTAAAGATCGGAGATAACACTGATCTATGCTATGCCAATTATCAGCGTATATAATGCAATGTGTGTATGGTATAGTCCCCTAGGGGGGCTTAAAAAGTTTAAAATAAAAAAGTAAAAATGTTTTTCAAAAACATGACATAGCCTCTCCCCCAATAAGTTTAAATCACCTCTTTTCACATTTTATAAATAAAACATACAAAAATAAATACATAAACTTAATACATACTGTAGCATGTGTAATTGTCCGATCTTTTAAAATAAAACAATATTGTTCATAGTACATGGTGAGCAGCGTAAACAAAAAGTAGTTAAAAAAACACCAGAATTTTTCTATTACATTTTATATAAAAGAAAATTAGTTGTGGTGATCAATATCCCCAGATCTCAAAATTATGAACAGAGGTAACTCACTGGCCCTTCTAGCATTTCTGATTTCTAAGGTGATGATTATCTAGTGTCCAGACCTGAGACCAGGAACTAAGTGGGTCATAAACACCAGGGCCCATAAAACTTGTTTACAGAAACAATCTACATCCTGGTCTGTGACAAAACCAGAAACCCCGAGAGGTTAGGTAAGGGACACCGGAGGTCACCCATAGAATACCATTCTTGCATCTGAGCCCTCCAGAAATATGGAATTCATAAATATTCTAGAGGTATGCTTGTGCAGAGGTATACAGGACGCTGATACAAACCTACAATATCAAATATCGTCCCATGGGAACAGGAAGCATTTAGGTAACTCCTACAGTACTCCGCCAACCGTCGCCATGTTTGGTATGTACGCGTGCGGAAGTAAGTGACAGAGGGAATGGCATTGCTGAAACGTTGCAGAGATTTTGGAATATAAACATCTTGAGGCTAGCGGTATAATACCACGGGTATCATAAACCCAGGGTTGTAAAAGGCCATAACCATATTCCCTGGCCTCCTCTGACATAAGAGAAAGGAGGGTGGGGAGAGGGTCTCTCACAGCCTTTTTAAGACAGAAATGGCTGATAGGAAATCGTCATTCTTTGGGGATCCCATGTTGGATGGACTGGCCTATATTCTGCTTCCCCCGACAACAGGACTAAAACGTCATGTAATGTATTAAGTTCTGTTTTTTCTCCCTTTTATTTTAACAACTGTATTTCACTATATATATATATATATATATATATATATATATATATATTTATATGTCTGTGTATTTTATCTTGCATTTTTTTCTTATTTAACCCTTTGTTGTATGTGCGTCTTTTTTTATGACATTAAACTTCACTTTAATAAGAGCCTTCTTGTGTTCTAACGATCCTATGACCCTAGGGATAGCGTTACCAATGGTGAGTTATTAATCTGTTAATGTTATAGCATATAGTCATTTGTAATTGTGTTAGGGGTGTTTAATGTGAGGTGTCACGTCAGCCCTAAATGATGTGTGGTGGCAGCAGCAAGGTTTGATGAGGTTCTGGTTGGCAGCTGATGGAGGGAGGTCCAATATGACCCTGTAGGCTATCAGCCAGAACCTAAGTCACGGGGATTGTGACATTAGTAAAAAGTGATTAATACGTTGCATGTACAAAAACACGGTACTAATAAAATCTAGAGATCATGTTGCAAAAAAATGACATCCAATACAATAAAAGCGTTATAATAGGGCCATTTTATACCTATTTGTAAAAAAAAAAAAAAAAAAAAGTTTTACCGTTGAAAAAAATAGTAAAACATTAGAAAAGCTGTATAAAATGCATATCACTGTATTCAGACTGACCTATAGAATAAAGAAATCATGTCAGTCTTACCGTGAAGTGCATTACATAAACACGGAAGCAACCAAAATTTGTGAAATTGTATTTTCTTTTCCAATTTCACCCCATAGATGATATTTTGGGGGTTTTCAACATTAATGTTATGGCAGATTAAAAGGTGCCATTAAAAAGTATACTTAATTCTGAAATAAACAAGCTCTAACATGGCCCTTTAGATGGAAAAATAAAAGAGTTATAGCTCTTAGAAGATGAGGAGGAAAAATGAAAACGCTAAATTGTCACGGTCCTTAAGGTCAATTTGGGCTTTGTCATTAAGGGGTTAACAATTCATCTTTAACAATTAGGATTCCAAATCACAACAAAGTTGGTTTTTCCAGCACCGTCGGGTTCCCACGCACGGCCCCGGTCTATTCCCATGCACCAGAAGTAAAGTCCCGGCACTCACTAATTCTTTATGTGTGCTTTATTGTGGTATTCACATCATACAGGTACAATAGTAGGAGGACGCGGCATTTCGGCCTGAGGCCTTCATCAGCTCAGGCCGAAACACTGCGACCTCCTACTATTTTACCTGTATGATGTGAACACCACAATAAAGCACACATAAAGAATTGTTGAGTGCAGGGACTTTACTTCTATTGCTTGCTGGGACTAGTGCCTACCACGAGCACCACCACCGCAGCGGAGTGCTGTCTTTCCTCCATACCACTATTCCCATGCACCGTCCCGGCATGAAGCACTGGGGCAGACCCGCTGGCCACCAGTGTTAACATCTCCCCTCTGTGATGTGGCTTCATTAGAATCAATGGAGCCGCGTCAAAGAGGGGAGGGGGTTTCATAACACTGGGGGCCAGCAGACCCACCTTCAGTGCTACATGTCGGGTACGTGCTCGGGATTAGACAGACACCGATCGCAGAGGCGGTGGTTCAGAAAAAGGACCATGCCACCAGCATCTCCGCGCTGGCGCCAATCCATTCAGGTGAAAAAGCCAAAGTGATGTAGTCTACAAATCTGGAAAAAAGATTACAAACAATTTAATTTTCTTAAACCTTTATCATTACCGTACAGTACTTTGTAGAATAGTTATTTCTTTATCTTGGCTTAATGTTCTTTTTAACCACACAAGAAAAACTTTTAGTTTATTCTAAAAATGCTAATTCAGTATTCCTCTGTGACTCCCTCACTTTGATAGCCTTAAAAATCGCATTAATGCATAAATGAGACGGCTGAACATTTGTATTACACTGTAGAATCTGTAACCCATTAATTATCTGAATATCAAACTATTTTACTGCTTTATGTTTCCATTCTTTTGTCTTTTATCTACATTCCAGAAGACTGACCTACAAATGTGTTCCTGATCTGCATAAAATAAAAATTCTTTCATCCAACTTTAAATGAGGTTCCAGGATTTTTTTGTAAGGAAATATTCTGATAATTTTAAATGCAGGAAACAAAATACAATGTGTAGGAGTGGGTATGAGTGGATCAACTATTTTATGAACTATTCACATTTAGAATACAAGTAATATTAATAAACAAACTGCAATAACTTCTCTGTCTTCTCCTCTCCAGAAGCCCATTCATCCTTGAAATCCTTGCAAGGCCATTCATCCTTAGAAGGCCACTGTAATAAATGGAGCTGTCCAGCAGTTAAAGTTACTTACATAGGCTGTATCCATGTTTTTCAGGATGTCCTTGTGCTGTATCCACCTTCTCCAGGCAGTGGGATTCAAATGCAGATCTTTCAAGTTCGTGGAAACCCAGGCTTTCAAAAAAGTTTGCTCTTCTCTTTTTACTTTCAATCTTGCTTCATAATTAAAATTTTGGCCAGTCATTATGTTGAAAAAGTACTTATATCTATCAGATAATATTTCATGTTTGCAAAGTGAAGTTGTGGTATTTTAGATAAACATAGTAAAATAAAATATATAATAACTGAGACTTTGCAGTCATGTATTTAATACCTGCTATTTCATCCCAGCTGTTTGTTAACTTTAGGTTCTCCATTCATGGCCACATCCACTTTCCGTGGCAAACTCTGTGACCAGATAATACCATTAAAGGGGTTATCCAGCGCTACCAAAACATGGCCACTTTCCCCCTACTGTTGTCTCCAGTTTGGGTGAGGTTTTGAAACTCAGTTCCATTGAAGTAAATGGAGCTTAATTGCAAACTGCACCTGAACTGGAGACAACAGTAGGGGGAAAAGTGGCCATGTTTTTCTAGCCCTGGATAACCCCTTTAACCCCTTAAGGACGGGGCCCATTTTCGTTTTTGCGTTTTCGGTTTTTCCTCCTTGTGTTTAAAAGGCCATAGCACTTGCATTTTTCCACCTAGAAACCCATATGAGCCCTTATTGTTTGCGTCACTAATTGTACTTTGCAATGACAGGCTGAATTTTTGCATTTGGTACACTATGAAACCAGAAAAAAATTCAAAGTGTGGTTAAATTGAAAAAAAAAACGCATTTATTTTATTTGGGGGAACTGTGTTTTTACGCCATTCGTCCTGGGGTAAAACTGACTTATGCATGTTCCTCAAGTCGTTACGATTAAAACGATATATAACATGTATAACTTATATTGTATCTGATGGCCTATAAAAAATTCAAACCATTGTTAACAAATATACGTTCCTTAAAATCGCTCCATTCCCAGGCTTATAACGCTTTTATTCTTGGGTCTATGGGGCTGTGTCAGGTGTCATTTTTTGCGCCATGATGTGTTCTTTCTATCGGTACCTTGATTGCGCATATACAACTTTTTGATCGCTTTTTATTACATTTTTTCTGGATTTGATGCGACCAAAAATGCGCAATTTTGCACTTTGGGATTTTTTTGCGGTGACGCCGTTTACCGTGCGAGATCAAGAATGTGATTAATTAATAGTTCGGGCGATTACGCACGCGGCGATACCAAACATGTTTATTTATTTATTTGTTTACTTTTATTTAAAACCTGGAAAAAGGGGGGTGATTCAGACTTTTATTAGGGGAGGGGGCTTTTTACTATAAACAACACTTTTTTTTTTTTTTTTTTTTTACACATATACTAGAAGCTCCCCTAGGGGACTTCTAGTATATATACTTTGATCTCTCATTGAGATCTTTGCTGTATAGATATACAGCAAAGATCAATGAGATAGGCACTCGTTTACTTCCGGCTGCTGCAGACGGAAGTAAATGAGTGCCGAGACGGGGATGACAACGTCCCGGAGGAGCGATCTCCCCCACTAGACACCAGGGAACGGTTGCCTCCGATTAGCTAATTAGTGGGCACGGTGATCAGACCGTGCCTGCTAATAGCATCGGTCCCGGGCTACACGCGGCACCTGGGACCGCTGCGCTTCAAAGCGGGGTCGCCGCGCGGCCCCGCTTTGAAGTGCTAATGAGGACATATGACGTACGGGTACGTCATATGTCCTTAAGAGGTTAAGACCAACAAATATAACCACTTAGCGACCCATGACGTATCTGATACGTCATGGTGCCGCTCGGGGTGTTCAGAGCGGGGTCCCGCCGGGACCGCGCTCTGAACGGCGCTGATCCCGGCTGACATGTGCAGCCGGGCAGTGCCTCTATTAGCCGGCGTGGGTCCCGTTGCCGCGCCGGCTAATTAAGCCTCTAAGTGCAGCTGTCAAACCTGACAGCTGCACTTAGAGGCACTGCGCCGCACGTCCCTGGTGTCTAGTGGGACGGATCTCCCCCCCGCGATGCGATCGCGGGGGGGAGATCCGTTCTTCTGCCCGTGCCGGGCCTCAGCGTCGGAATGACGCTGATCCCGGCTCGGCAATAGATTGCTATGGCCTGCAGCAGGCCATAGTAATCTATGACCGATCTAATCGATCTTTGCTGTGTATATACACAGCATTGATCTCTATGAGAGATCAGTGCTGTCTATATACAAGTCCCCCAGGGGGACTTCTAGTTACAGTAAAAATAAAAGTAAAAAAGTGCTTTTATTAATAAAAAATCCCCTCCCCTAATAAAAGTCCAAATCACCCCCCTTTTCACATTTTATAAATATAAATTAATAAATAAATAAATAAACATATTTAGTATCGCCGCGCGTAATCGCCCGAACTATTCATTAATCACATTCCTGATCTCGCACGGTAAACGGCGTCAGCGCAAAAAAATTCCAAAGTGCAAAATTGCGCATTTTTGGTTGCATCAAATCCAGAAAAAATGTAATAAAAAACGATCAAAAAGTCGTATATGCGCAATCAAGGTACCGATAGAAAGAACACATCATGGCGCAAAAACTGACACCTCACACAGCCCCATAGACCAAAGGATAAAAGCGTTATAAGCCTGGGAATGGAGCGATTTTAAGGAACGTATATTTGTTAACAATGGTTTGAATTTTTTACAGGCCATCCGATACAATATAAGTTATACATGTTATATATCATAGTAATCGTAACGACTTGAGGAACATGCATAACAAGTCAGTTTTACCATAGGACAGACGGCGTAAATGCAAAGCTCCCCGAAATCAAAACAAATTCGTTTTTTTTTTCAATTTGACAGCGCAAATGATTTTTTTCCGGTTTCGCAGCATATGTTATGGAAAAATAATGCCTGTCATTGCAAAGTACAATTGGTTTAGCAAAAAATAAGCGCTCATATACGTCTCTAGGTGAAAAAATGCAAGCGCTATGGACTTTTAAACTTAAAATGGAATAAGCAAAAGCGCAAAAACGAAAATAGGCTTTGACCTTAAGGGGTTAAAGACATGGTGCACTGGATTCACAGTCTGGGGTTAAACCTGATAGGTGGTTTAAGCTCTGTACGTTATCTCCAGTACCCTGTATCTGTAGGGTTACATAGTTATGCTGCCCCAGTCTTCTTCCCAGACATCCAGGCTTCATTATTGCCCTGAGTGCCAGCAGGAGGATAATGGTGGTAGTGTGATTAGATGCCAGAGGGCTTATAGGTGCTAGGAGACTTGACAGATTGACACCCAAAGTAACAGCAGTATGGCTTGCTTAGTTTCTATTGTTAACAGGTACAAACCTTGCTAAATTGAATTCCCAGTGTGACATCTTAGTGACTATTCTTAGGATTGTAAGCTATGGATCTAACCATGAAAGTCTATAACTCTATGAGGTTAGAAATTGGGTTTTCTTAGATACATAATAGTCTAGCCAGAGTAAAAAAGACTGTAACTTAGCGGTTCTAGTATCAGTGCCTCTATTAAGAGCCATTAACTTTAATGATCAGTTTCAATACTACTTCCTATAGCCTTGTATTCTATGGATTTACAAACACCCACAGTTCTCAGCCTTTACATAGCATAGAACCGACCATTTTATATCAGTGTTCGCAGTAATTTCATTGTCAACTTCCAGAGTCACAATGTGGAACAAAACCACTTAGTGCTGGTTAACCCAGACCACAATTTACTGAGCTAAAATGCTGAAACGATAAGGTTAGAGCTTTTTGACTCCCATATTAAAGTAACATATTGGATTGTCAGAAAAGTCCTCCAAAGACACTACTTACACGTCTCAGCTTGAGTCCTTTCCACTTTTCACAGCTACTAGTCAAGGGGCTGTGCAGGAACATGAACTCATGCATTAAACAGTATGTGAACATGAAAATTCATGCAACTTCAGTGGAGGAAATTGTTTCCTTAAAAGATTCATGCCGGCTGTAACAACCCAATAATACGAGGATAGAATGATTTAACTTAGGTGCATTTATTTAAATACAGTGACACTAAAATCAGTTTGGCTGTAACTAGCACAGTATTCATTAGAGTTCTCACAGAGGTATGAATAGTAGAAGTAGTGGCAAGAAGTACATCAGGTTAGAAGGAGCTCTATGTGCAACAGTAACCCTTTTTTTTAACCACTCCTGAATAGAACTTTTTATATGATTAGGAGGCTCATCATACCAGTCTGCTATAAAATGAAAATTAGCAAATAAAATATAGTCTAAAGGAAAAGCAAACCACTATGGTTATTAAAATATGACATTTATAACTTACATTGAAAGAGTTTTCTATCCCCTCTGAACTTTTGCTTGACTGCTTAGACCAGTGTTTGGCTTAAAAGGGTATTCCACTCAAACATGACTTTTGATATGTTGCTCCCCATGGTGAGACTAACAATTACTTCCATACTTGTTATCATCTATTCAGTCTTCTTTCCCTAGTTCTCAGCTGCTGCTTTCTGCTGAAAACACAAAAATCTGTGTGTGAGCTTTTCTCTCTGTCTCCCCCTCCTTTTTGAGACAGCTAATGTAAACAAGCCACTATCTGCAACTTTGTAATGCCAATGAGTTCACAGTGAGTTCAGCAGCAAGTTGACCTCAGATTAACCCTCCCAGCATTACAAAGAAGCTACAATGTTGCAGATACAGCCTGCCAGGGACTTGTTTACATCAGCTTCCTAACAAAGGACCCGAAAATCCATTACAGAAAAGAACTGGTCCCTAAAATAATGGTTATAAAATGTTCTTGACAATTTAGAAAAATGCTGCTGAACTTTTATAAGCCTTCTTTAGAGTTTTTGCTAAATATTGGTGTTGTTCACAAACAGATAAAACAGCTAAACTTTAACTCTGTAATAACATTTGTCCCAAAAATTAATTTGAAGAATGACTCTAATATGTAAAATTCCTCCAAAGTTATCACCACATGAATCTCTAAATCTCCCATTAGAATGGATCAGCAGGTCGCACATGTGCACTGACGCTGTGTACATTCTCTATAGAACCTGTAAAGATATCCAAATACAGGGTTTGACTTTCTCTGGGCCACCCATACAGCTTAAATAGAGCGATAATGCACATGCATGACCTGCCACTCCATTCTTATGGGAGACATGGATCTCTTCTCAAAACAGTGGGTGGCCCAAGTGGTCAAACTCCTCATGATAAGATAGTCCCTTCCACTCCTGTGGATAGAGAATAACTTTGCAAGTTAGGAAAAGCTCTTTAAGGGTCCATTCACACATACAGGATTTGCAGCAGATATGAAGTTGCAGATATAATTAATTATACCAGTATCTCAGGGCCGTTTCTAGGGGCGGGCGAGCCGGGCCACCGGAGGGTGGATCAAGCACTGCACAGAGGTGGGCTACATCCTGATGGGTGGGGGGAGAACATGACCTCTACTCCTAGATGATGATCCTAGCTGCCGATACGTCCCGGTAAGCCCCACCCCAAAACCATAAGCTCCGCCCCCGTTGACGACCTCTGGTGCCAGAGTTCACTGGCCTCTCAACATCCTGTATGTCAGTATAATTTAGGTCACACATTTTCCAGAATCCAATATGTCAGTATAATGAAGGTCCCAGCTTTCCCATCATCCTGTATGGCAGTGTAATGGAGGTCACCCAGCTTTCCCGGCATCCTGTATGTCAGTATAATGAAGGTCACCCAGCTTTCCCAGCATCCTGTATGTCAGTATAATGGTGGTCACCCAGCTTTCCCAGCATCCTGTATGTCAGTATAATGGAGGTCACCCAGCTTTCCCAGCATCCTGTATGTCAGTATAATGGTGGTCACCCAGCTTTCCCAGCATCCTGTATGTCAGTATAATGGTGGTCACCCAGCTTTCCCAGCATCCTGTATGTCAGTATAGTGGAGGTCACACAGCTTTCCCAGCATCTTGTACTTAGTATTATGGGGGTAGAGGTGTACTGCACATGGGCCTATACTAAACAGTGGAGGGAGTACTGTACTGCACATAGGTGGGCAATACAACAGAGATGCCTACACTCCACACAGGGGGCTATACTATAGAGGCTGCATAGAGGGGGCTATACTACAGGAGACATTATTACTATATGGAGGGCACAACAAGAATTACTACAGTTTGGGACCTTATGGGTGGGAAAAGGGAAGGAAGGAAGTGCAGAGCCTGAGATGTCTGTCTTGCAGGTTCTGAAAAGATGAATTGTAGCTGGAAGAAATCATCATGGAGGCCTGAGCCAGATGGAGAGGAAAAGGAAAGTGACGCCTCAGATCAAAGTAGACGTCACTTGTGAGTCACTGAACGATGTTTTTGTACTCAGGCCATAACATACACACTGATTCCTCCTAGTAACCTGAATCTTGATACCCCTTCCTTCCCCAGGACTGAACTGAGTGAGGTCGGAAGGGGGGGGGGGGGGGGGGGGGGGGGGGGCGCTTTTATCAAGATTCACCCTGTGGCCAAAATGCCCTAGAAACGGCCCTGCAGTATCTGCAGCATCAAATCAGCTGCAGATCCTGTATATGTGAATGGTCCTTGAATGGGTTATCCAGGATTAACAAAAGCACAACTACTTTCTTGCAAAAACAGCACCACCCATATCCTAAGTTTTATGTGGTATTGAAATACAGCTGCATTCACTTCAAAGGAATTATGCTGCTAAACCACACGCAAGTGAGGACAAAAATGGTACTGTTTCTGGAAGAAAGCAGACATGTTTTTTTTAGGCCTGGAAAACCCCTTTAATGCCCAAAAATGTCCCAGTTCTAAAGAGGTTAATAAGACAATAAATCAATAAGTATATAGTCAGAATTTCAACTCAGTGATGATAGACAGCCCCATATTCAAAGAATCAGAATTTATTTATTAGTAGATGTTATAGTAGGTTTGGCATCTCTGTTGTCATGGTAGAATGATGCTAGAATGATTGTAGTTGTTCACGCTTCACCAGTTTACAGATGTCTGCCATAAGTATTGTTGTGCATATAATGGTGTTCAAATCAGGACTGTGGAGTCGGTAAGCCTCAGTTCAAACTCTGACTCCTGAATTTTATAAAATAGGATATCTTCATATTACACTGCTACTCCAGCATCCAGAAAGAAAAAAGCACAGATCTCCCCCCACACGATGGACTCCCACAGCTCAGAAATAAGCTGCCAAATAGTGACTGCCAAATTCTCCCTGATCACCCTTATCTAATATGGCCAGTGTTTTATTAGGCTATGTTCACACAACGTTTTTTCATCTCCGTTTAAAATGACGTCCATCATTTTGAGTCTAAAATAACGGACGTTATTTAGCAGACTGGCCTCCCCTTAGTGCACTGACGGGTGTTTGCACATTATTCTACTTTGGGGTTACTAATTGGACTTTGGATGCGGCTTAATTGAAAAGTCCATTGAATTTAATAGAAAAAATGGAGGCAGAACGGTGACAAAAGGAAAACTGTGTGTGAACTACAAATAAAAAACGTCCACTGTTTGCATAAGACGCCCGAAAATAATGATCATGTTCATTATTTTGACGCTCGCGGCAAAAACGTCCGTTATTCAATACGCTGTGTGCATTGGACGTCTGTCTTTCCATTGACTTCAATGCATTGCATTGCAGTCAATTAAATCTCGGCAAAAACGGACGTTATTTTAAATATGAAAATCGGACGCCTTTTTTAATATTTTTGACGTTGTGTGAACATAGCCTTTCTGATATGGAGGAAATGCTTCACCCTTTCTAACTAAATGTATGTGAGAATGTGTTTTTCTGTTTTTATAAATAAGGTCCTTAGTTTGATAGAGTAACATTTATAAAATTCTAATAATTTATATATATATAATATATAATAAAATTTTGAAAGTTTTTCTTTAAAGCTGTCTGAGGAGTCGGAGTCGGTACACTTTTTCCAACTTCGACTCCAACCGAAACTAGCTCCAGACTCCGACTCCACAGCTCTGGTTCAAATGGTGATTGCTGAAGGCGCTTCTCTTCTAACTGCCCCTCAGTGGGTCATTGTAGGAATAAACAATAGCGCACTGGGCAGTTATAGTGTAGGATTATATTATTGCATATTGAGCTTGGTCATTGGTAATTAAACAGGCTGGCCACACACATAAGATTTCTTTCAGCTCAGTTTTTATTTAGCTTAGAGTTATGCTTTCCAATCTTCACCATATGCACGCACACTCAGCTTGACTAAGTATCCATGGGTTCTGAATGGGGTGAAACCACTACCAGGCACCAATGGAGGTCGTTTATCTTCATTAATGGGGTATTCCACCCAAGAGCTAAAAATAAATTGTTCCCAAATCTAGCTGGTCTTACTAACCAAGTATTTTGAGCCATTGCTGCCGATCCTGAAGTACAAGTTCTTCGAAAAAGCCAGTCTATATCCATGTGTAATGCAACGTTTACACAGAACGATAATTCGCCCGATCGTACTATTAATGATGTTGGAGTAACGATTTTTTTTTTCATAACGATCAGCGTTTAGACGGTACAATATATCGTACGGAAATTCGTTTTGGGATCGTTTTGCGATCGCTTAAAGTCTATCTCACACATTGGTTAAATCGGCGAACGACTGTTCACACAGAACGATCTGCGAATTTTTTGCGAACGATCAACGACGATTTGAGAACTTGTTGAAAGATCAAAATGAATGGTGGCCTGGGTTAGGGATGAGGTGTTACAGCTTGGCTGGCCACAGAAGAGATCAAGTTCAAAGGAGCTGAGACCATGTGGATCAGGAAGTGAGGATTTTCAGTAGCTTCAGCGTGAGAGTTAGGATGTGCTGCAGTCAAACAGCCCAATTCATTTAATAGAAACCAATTACAAACAAGCTTAAATTTTCTTAAGTGGAGTACCCCTTTAAGAACAAAAAGATTTAAACATGTTGAAATCAAAATGCCAGATCCCATTCTCCCTTACAGCTGTTATTAGGGGGAGTGAAAAATAATAAAGAACATCACTTAAAATTAAATTCTTTAAAAAAAATTTATTTAACCAAAAAGTAATTCGCTAAATACATATTCCATTAAATTCAATATTATTAAACGTTTTCATGCTGTCTTTTGTTACCAATGACACTAGAAATACTGTAATTCGATGCTTTTATCTTTAGCTACCTTGGTTTTTACATTGTGAAGACTAAAACTGCAGCAATATAAGTTTTCCTGGCTTGAGAAGTTTTTATAAAAAGAACAAACACTCGATTACTTTTCAAAGCGAGATTGAATTATTATCTTTTCTGTACATAAAAGAAAAAGGGATACACTAAAATAATGGTATTTATAGTAAATGAGAATCATAATGCTGTCATAGGTGTCAAGACAACGTTTCTGAGCCTGGTCTCTAAACTAAACTGCTGAGCTACCCTGTGGTTTCATTGCTAAAAGGTTAATTCACTGTCATTCTTAAAATGCCCACTGAAAGGAAATGTCAGATAGAGTTATGATGATGACAAATAAAATGGCAATTTTCAGCATACATGCATAATTGGCAAGGGATTAAATTACATATTTCAGTATGAAAAATATGAGTGTGAGCGTTTCATTTCTGAAAACTTGCCTTGAAAACAAAAGTGTGAATGTTATCTTGTATACAAAGCCATATGGGGCTAATTATTTAGCAAAACCACTTTAATCTTGTAATAGCGCCTTTAATTTTACCATAAAATATATTGTGAAACCAGAAAAAATAAAAATAAATCTGCACATTTTGGGGGATTCATTTTTTTTGTTTACGTCATGCTGTTTCTATTTAACAGGTCAGTATGAGTGAACTAGAGATGAGCGATTATTAGCCTGTTGCCTTTTAGCGCCTCCCTGGGGGCCTGGAAAAGCTGGATGCAGTCCTGAGAAACTTCTTCCAGTTTCCCAGGGCTGGATCCAGCTTTTTCCAGAACCTGGGGAGGATCAGCTCTGAAAAACTACTTTGTAGAAAGCTAATTTAACCCTTTGAACTACCACTGACACGAAGAAGAACAGTTTAAATTCAGTTTTTTACTTTGATGCCAGAATTTAAAACAGATAAAGGAAAACTTCAAAATGTAAAACTGGCTGAAGTCAGCAGCATGGGGGAATATAATAAAAAAACCTCTACTTAGCCCCAGCAGCATCACGTCATAGGATCTCTGACCGCTGCCAGAAGTTATTTTCCCTCAAGTGTCGTTGTTCACGGGCAGTGGCGGTGACCGATGCGACCGAGCGGCTACCTGCGAGGCCACCTCTTGCCACCGCACTGCCCCCCCCATTCCTTCTTGTGACCGTAAGCAGTGTTTTGCTTGCGATCACAAGAGGCAGGCTGGGACGGGCCCCCGGATGACGCGCGGCTCCCTGGCTCTGTTCCGTCCCATCCCCAGCAGTACACGCACCAGTGAGCTCAGTGTTCACGGGAGCTGTTACTTCCGAAGCAGGGAGCCTCCATAACAAGCGCCCCCTTTGCCGGAAGTAACAGCCCTGATGCATACATTGGGGGCACCTGTAAGGGGGATAACATGGGGGCCATCTATAAGGGGGATTACATGGGGGCATCTATAAGGGGGATAACATTGGGCAACATAAGGGGGACAACACAAGGGGGCCATCTATAAGGGGGAAACATTAGGGGGGTCATCTATAGGGATATAAAAGGGGTGATAACATGGGGGCATCTATAAGGGGGTTAATGGGGGCCATCTATAAGATGGATAACATGGAGCCATCTATAAGAGGGATTACATGGGGGCATTTATAAGAGAGATTACATGGGGGCATCTATAAGGGGGATAATGGGGGGCATCTATAAGGGGGATAACATGGGAGCATCTATAAGGTGGATAACATGGGGCAACATAAGGGGGATTACACAAGGGGGCCATCTTTAAGGGGGAAACATTGGGGGGCCATCTATAAGGGGGACTACACGGGGGTGTATACAATAGGGCATGCACAGAGGAATTCATGTAATATAGTGGACTACACAGAGGGGGGCATATACTATAAGGGGGGTCAAAGAGACTAAATGAAGGCACAAAGGGGCCAATACAGATGTGATGGTTGTAGAGAGATGAGGATGGTGCCAGAGGATGGTGCTAATATGTCTGTCTGTCTGTGAATTCGTGGCTCAGAGAAGTTCTCATAACGGCCCAGGGCAGATGTAGAAGAAGATGAAAAAGGAACAACTCTGATCAGAGAAGACGTCCCCTGTAAGTCACTAAATATATCTGCACTGTAATGTAAATAGTGTATAGAACCTGTGTAGAGCTGGGGCTACCTCTATATAACTGGATGACTATATGGTGTATAGAACCTGTGTAGAGCTGGGGCTACCTCTCTATGACTGTATGAGGTGATAGTGATCTCTGTACAGTGGATTTTCTTCAGTAGCAGCCGTGGTGTTAGTCAGTATGTGGTGGTGGTGTTATTTGTTACTTTTAATCTAATAGTGTGTTTTATTGGATTTAGTATACTGGATTTGGTCAGTAACAATATGGTGGTGATGGTAGTGGATGTGGTGGTAATATTTGCCCCTTGTATACTGGAATTATTGACAGTATTTGGTCTCAGTATACAGGATTTGGTTAGTAACAGTATGGCGGTAATATGTATTGTGATAATATTTCCTATATACTGGTATTATTGGTAATATCGGTCTTGAGATTTTATATATATATATATATATATATATATATATATATATATATATACACTCACCGGCCACTTTATTAGGTACACCTGTCCAACTGCATGTTACCACTTAATTTCTAATCAGCCAATCACATGGCTTGCATTTAGGCATGTAGACATGGTCAAGACAATCTCCTGCAGTTCAAACTGAGCATCAGTATGGGGAAGAAAGGTGATTTGAGTGCCTTTGAACGTGGCATGGTTGTTGGTGCCAGAAGGGCTGGTCTGAGTATTTCAGAAACTGCTGATCTACTGGGATTTTAACGCATAACCATCTCTAGGGTTTACAGAGAATGGTCCGAAAAAGAAAAAACATCCAGTGAGCGGCAGTTCTGTGGGCGGAAATGTTGATGCCAGAGGTCAGAGGAGAATGGGCAGACTGGTTCGAGCTGATAGAAAGGCAACAGTGACTCAAATAGCCAACCGTTAAAACCAAGGCAGGCAGAAGAGCATCTCTGAACGCACAGTACGTTGAACTTTGAGGCAGATGGGCTACAGCAGCAGAAGACCACACCGGGTGCCACTCCTTTCAACAGGAAACTGAGGCTACAATTTGCACAAGCTCATCGAAATTGGACAGTAGAAGATTGGAAAAACGTTGCCTGGTCTGATGAGTCTCGATTTCTGCTGCGACATTCGGATGGTAGGGTCAGAATTTGGCGTCAACAACATGAAAGCATGGATCCATTCTGCCTTGTATCAACGGTTCAGGCTGGTGGTGGTGGTGTCATGGTGTGGGGAATATTTTCTTGGCACTCTTTGGGCCCCTTGGTACCAATTGAGCATCGTTGCAACGCCACAGCCTACCTGAGTATTGTTGCTGACCTTGTCCATCCCTTTATGACCACAATGTACCCAACATCTGATGGCTACTTTCAGCAGGATAATGCGCCATGTCATAAAGCTAGAATCATCTCAGACTGGTTTCTTGAACATGACAATGAGTTCACTGTACTCCAATGGCCTCCACAGTCACCAGATCTCAATCCAATAGAGCATCTTTGGGATTTGGTGGAACGGGAGATTCGCATCATGAATGTGCAGCCGACAAATCTGCGGCAACTGTGTGATGCCATCATGTCAATATGGACCAAAATCTCTGAGGAATGCTTCCAGCACCTTGTTGTATCTATGCCACGAAGAATTGAGGCAGTTCTGAAGGCAAAAGGGGGTCCAACTCGTTACTAGCATGGTGTACCTAATAAAGTGGCCGGTGAGTGTATATATATATATATATATATATAGCATTGCTTGGCTGAGGATGGGGGGGGGAGGGCCCAAGTTGACCTGCTCTTGCACCAGGGCCCTAGAGACATTAGCTATACCCCTGTTCACAACCCAGGGGAAAGTACCCGGCTGATGATTTGCCTACTCAGCCAATCCACGATTGCAGCAGTGTCCCATCCCAGTCACTGACTGGCTGAGCGAGCAGTCCATCAGCCAAGTTGTGACTTTACTAGAACAGGAGATCCAGGAGGTGGGCAGGGGTCCAGGGGTTTCTCTACAGGAGCCACCCCCTGGCTGGGTCCTTCCCGGAGGGATATCTGGCTAGCCCTGTGTTTCGAGACTCTTAAATGAGCCTCCACGGCTCTTTTGCATATTCCTGTTTCCCAGAGAGCAATGCAGAGAGGATTTCACTGCATTAAGTGCTTTAACCAGCAGCCGGCAGTGTTATCGTTTGGCTGGTCTCCCTGAGATCAGCGATCTGTTTCTTTTATGGCTCTACTAGGTATTGCTCCCACCTAGCCAGAATCCTGCTCCACACTGATGAGGGGCAACACACTGAAACAATTGTCTGTGGATGGATACCTGCCCTTGGTTTTTCCCTTGTCATTACATTGACTTATAGGGCCACTTAATATGGTGGTTTTGGTGGTATCCCTACAGGAGCCACCCCTTGGCTGGGTCCTTCCCGAAGGGATATCTGGCTAGTCTTTTGTTTTGAGACTCCTAAATGAGGCTCCACCAGCTCTCCTTTTGCATATTCATGTTTTCCAGGGGGCAATACACCTAGGATTTCACTGCATTGGGCGCTTTAACAGGCAGTGTTATCGCTTGGCTGGTCTCCCTGAGATCTGTTTCTTTTATACAAATATAAAGGAGCAGTGAGGCATCATAACTAGGGATGGTCCGAACCTGCCGAGGTTCGGGTTCGTACGAACCTGAACTCTCGGCAAAGGTTCAGGCTGTCTGCCCGCTATGTGGAGAGGGTGGATACAGTGGGAGGACCGCCTGGAAAACTGGGATACAGCCATAGCCATATGCTGTATCCCAGTTTTCCAGGCGGTCCTCCCACTGTATCCACCCGCTGCACGGAGCGGCCAGACAGCGGGAATCTGATGCCGAGCGTTCGGGTTCATACGAATCCAAACCTCGGCAGATTCGGACCATCCTTAATAATAACTGTGAATAGCCAGCCAGTCCATGGCTTACCCTGAGAAGTCACCTAAAGTAACAGGTACGCGTTAAGTCTACATTTATGTATATGATTTTCTTATATTACATTTTAGATTTTATTTCATTTTCAAATACTTATTATCCCTGTCATCATTCAATGGGGTTAATCCACAGCTTTTCTAAACACTAGGCAAATAATGGTCATGCTGTGGATTTTAATGAAGTGAAGTCATTATTTCACGCAGATTGTCTCCACTGTGTATGGAGTGGGGTCTAAAATAACCTACTGAGCTTCGGAATGCCACATTCTGTTGGGATTCTGGAGCCTTAATTTCAACAGAATCTCCAATGTGTGAATATAACCTTAAAAGAATAAAATACAAAAAGCACAAGTTCGCTGTTTGTGAGTGGATATTTCTTACTATAAATCCAGAAAAATTCCATAGCATGCCTCTATTATCTGCATCATCCTCTTTATAAATAGCAGCAATCTGGTGTTAGAAAAGAGCAAAGGAGCGGCTGGAAAATCAAATTATATTTTATGACAGCCCGTGTTTGCTGTGCCATGGAATAATACATGTCCTATGATATGGATCATGTACGTATCAAAGTTAAAAATGCTTACATTTCTTTGTTTGATGGGAAGCCATTCAACAGAATTCCAGTGTGTTTTTCTCTTAGAAAATGTGGTTCAGCACTGTTTTCTTATAGTGATTGCAAGTATTTACCAAGATAGATATGTCAGGTAAATGGATAAGTCATCTGTAATGTACTGTCAGTATATGAAATATATCTTGTGGTGACATTTCTAACTGAAGATCACCAGTTTTATACAGATAGTAAGACCTAGGTGGCTTTTTAATGGTAGATTTAAGGAGGTACAGTATTCCCATCCAAACTAATAGTTAAAGCGACTCTGTTTCCACAATCTGTCCACCCCCCCCCCCCCCCCCCCAAACAGCTTGTACCTTTGGATAGCTGCTTTTAATCCAAGATCTGCCCTGGGGTCCCTTCAGCAGGTGATGCAGTTATTGTCCTAAAAAACATCTTTTAAACTTGCAGCCCTGTGTCAAATTGGCGTGGCCTAGAGTGTCTATGCCCTAGGCCTGCAACGCCTCTCAGTCTCTCCTCCCCACCTCCTTTTCCCCATTAGGAACGCCCCTGGGCAGCATTTCTCCTATTTATTACCTGACTGAACACTGCACAGGTGCCTTAATGATCCAGCACATGTGCAGTGTTTACACAGGTGATGAATAGGAGAAATCCTGCCTGGGGCATTCCTAATGGTGAAGAGGGCGGGAAGAAGGGACAAGGGGTGTCGCAATCCTAGGGCATAGACACTCTAATGCTGCGTTTACACAGAACGATTATCGTGCAAATTTGCACGATAACGATCAAATTCGAACGATAATCGTACGTGTAAACGCAACGAACGATAGAACGATGAGCGAGAAATCGTTCATTTTGATCTTTGAACATGTTCTTAAATCGTCCGCAAAAAATTTGCAGATCGTTCCGTGTAAACAGTTGTTCACCTATTTTACCTATGTGCGAGATAGGTTTAAGTGATCGCAAAAGATCGCAAAAAGAATTTTCCGTACGATATATCGTTCCGTCTAAACGCTGATCATTATAAAAGAAAAATTGTTACTTTGAAGTTGTTATTCGTACGATCGGGCGAATAATCGCTCAGTGTAAACCCAGCATAAGCCATGCCAATTTGACACAGGGATGCAAGTTTAAAAGTTGGTTTTAAGGACAATAACTCCATCACCTGCCGAACGGACCCCAGGACAGATTTTGGATTAAAAGCTATCCGAAGGTACAAGTGGTTTTGGGGGTAAGGGCAGATTATGGGTACAGAGTCGCTTAAAACTTTCAAGGCTCGTCAAGTTTTAACATTTTTGCAAATACGTTCATTTAGAAGATTTGCCTCTTTCTCCCATTGTTGATGCCCTCTAAAATTAGGAATAATTTGCAAGCCAGTGGTCTACTTAAGTGGCATAAGAAAGGTATGTGAGCAGACTTTTAAAAGGGTTTTCCAGCCACATAGCCACTTTCTTCCACATACAGCACCACTCTGTTCTCCAGTTCAGGTGTAGTTTGCAATACGGCTCCAATCACTTTAACGGAAATTAGTTGCAAAACCTGCACCCAAACTGGAGACAAGAGTGGCGCTGTCCCTGGATGAAAGTGGTCATGTTTTTCTAATGCTGGATAACCCCTTTAATTAACACTAGAAAACAATGTTTTTGGATGTTCAATAAAGTACTTTTTGTTTGATAAGATGCATCTGATGGCATCTGATGCTAAGACCCAGCTGGGTTTTAGATAAGAATGTTATATTTTAATAATAAAGGCTTGTGTTTTGCTGGCCCAACTGTACTTTGTAAACATATCTATATTTTACCATAAAGTATTCTGCAAAAAAGAAAAACGAATTTATGATATAAAACTGGAAAAAAAAATTCTATAAATTTAACAAATTTGGGCTAATTTATTTTTATGCCATTCACTGTGTGAAGAAACTGACATGTAGATGAGGCAGATGTTACAGGGTTGCCAATCGGACATCTAATAGGTACAGTACCTATCATTAAGACAGTTAAACACTGCAACTGCTATTGAGCACAACATTTAAATTGTTATATGACTGAAGCCATGGGAATCGCTTGTGTTAGTTGCAGCAGGCTTCCCACTGCTGTGTATGGAGTTGTCTCAGCTCCTGGGCCCCATCTATGCACCCCTTCCCTCACTTAAAACAAACAGTAACAGCACAAGTAATACAGTTTACAGTTTTATAAGTCGTGACTGAACTGAATTGGGATGTTCTAATTATTTTGTTCAACCTCTGTACATAAAATCTAAAATCTTTTTTCTTGCAGTAATTAAATTATACGTTGCCAACATATTAATAGTTGACATCCATTTTTTTCAGCTAGCATAACAGCTGTAGAATAAATATTATGAAAACATAAATCTAGCAAACACAAATAAATGTGTATGTAATAATATATGTAGCCAGTTTATTCATTAACCCCTTCCCATCAGTAATCTATATTTATATGTTCCTACTGCACATACCCCATGCAGTAGGAGTGTATATATACGTTCCTGACTTCAGGGGCTTACTGATGTGTGTGGGACCGCTGCAGTGAGAGCGCTCCCACACACATCAGTGTGTCCGGGGCCAGAGGTAATCAGAGGCCCGCAGCTGCATTTCATTAACCCCGCAGCTGCGATCCCGCAGCTGCATTTCATTAACCCCTTAAACACCGCAATCTATAGTGATAGCGGCAATTAAAGGGGAACTCCGGATAAGAAAAACTTGTTTTCTATTAAAATTTATATAGATGTGTCTATACAATGTCATACTGTATCTGTACAGTTCTGCCACACTGGAAGCTGATAGAAATCCAGGAAGTGAAAAAAATTGCCCCTTGTGCCAATTCACATTGTCTACTTCTCCTGCTGCTCCCCCCCCCCCCCCCCAGGAGACAAATCTTCCATGCATCTGTCTCACATTGTGTGTGTTTGCTGATGATGCATACAGGGGGCAGGGTGTGATGTCACAGGAGGCTTGGTTGGATAACCCAATCCCCTGACTGATTCACCATCTCTAACCGGCCAGAAGCAGCTGCTGCACTAATTTTAATTTTTAATTGTAATGGGTGGGGGCTGTGATGATCACATGAGGGAAAGCATTGCATTATGGGAAATGCCAAACCAGGAAGATCAGAAACACAAAACAGAGCAACCCCCCCCCCCCCCCCAAAAAAAAACAAAAACAAATGTATTTTTGGTAGTCTCAAAACTGGGATAGACAGGTAAGTAATGCGTTATGCTTCTGCAGAAGTTTAATTTTTTTAAACCTCTACCTGGAGTTCCCCTATAAAGGTACTCAGTGACAGAAGCTTCTGCCACTGAGTGATCGAGGTCACACATCTTTCCCAACATCTTATGCTCAATATGATGAGGGTCACCCAGCTTTCCCCGCATCTCATGCTCAGCATGATGGAGGTCTACCAGCTTTCTCAGCATCTTCTGCTCAGTATGATGGAGGTCAAACCAGCTTCCCCAGCATCTTATACTCAGTATAATGGGGTCATCCAATTTTCCCAGTGTCTTGTAGTCAGTATGATAGAGGTCACCACAGTATTTTAAAGTCATTATGATGAGGTGTCATTCCAGCTTTCCAGCATCTTATGCTCAGTATAATGGATATCACATTATGATGGAGGTCACCCAGCTTTCCAAGCATATGGCACCCAATATGAGATGGATAGGTAGGTAGATAGATAGGGCAAGAGGGGTGACTGTGTCCTGGATGCAGTGAAAGGAGGGGTGACTGTATCTGGTTATATGGGAGGACCATACCTGGCTATATGAGGACATATACATGGTGAGGGAGGTATATGGCTACATTAGGACATATCTGGCTACATGTGGGAGATATCTGGTTGCATACTGACATACCTGGCTGCATAGTGGGAAAGTATCAGGCTGCAAGAGGCATACCTAGAAGAGAGTGGCATGTCTAGCTACTGGTGGCATACACGGGTGAAGTGGGCATACTAGGTTGTATGGGGCCTACCTGAATGCAAGGGGCATAACTACTGGCACATCTAGCTACAGGTATTATTACTGGCCACGAAGAGCATTATTAATGGGGAAGAGGGCATTGTTATTTCTACATGGGGCGTAATTTGACTCTACTTAAGCATTGTTACTGGGTCCTACAGATCAGACAATGCTGAAGTTGGTTTCTTAATTAGCATTTTCCTATTCACATCCTTAAATGAAGTGTAGCTGAAAATGGCCCAAAGCATCGGGTAGTTAGCATAAAAATAGGCATCAAAGTGAAAAAACAACATTGTGATTTACATACTGTAGATAAATTGGGCATTTGGGCTTTTTTTTATGTGTATTCAAAGGGTTAAATGAGGTTGGGCCATTGATCTCACAAAAACCCACACACAGACAGGGATGTCAAAAATCATTTACCCATTGAAAACATCACTTATTTAAAGAAAAATGCTGATATGCCCACTGTAATGCCAGTTTTTACACCGAGAACTTCTCTGGGCCAGGCTGTACTCCTTCACATATGATGTGCGACATCCCGCTTTGAGTGTTGGGAGTGTGACGGCAGTGGCCCAAACTCCTGTAACCCTTTTAAAACACATTTATTCAAATAAAATGCCCATCTGTCCACCTTAATACCAGTTTTTACATCTAGAAGCACTTTGGGCCAGCCTGGGAGTGATCAATTGCCTCAAGTCAATTCTTTTTTCTTTTTATCCCAATTTTGTGTTTTCATTTTGATGCCCATTTTTATGCCAACCACTGGGTAGTTTGGGCAACTTTAACTGCATTCTCTTTAAGGCACTTCACTTACAGGTAAGTTATGAATATAAATTTCTGTAAAATAAATAAATGACAAAAAGAAGAAACTGCTGAATAAGAAACAAACTCTAGCGTAATACAGGTCACAATGTTATATGGGGGAGGGGATCTGATCTGGGAGTCAGTTGCTGACAAAGACTTTTTACAGAATCTATGGCTGCAGTGTGCATCTCGGCCTCACTTATAACTGGAAACAAAATATAAGACAGCGCTCCATAGCGTAACTCAGACAGGGCTGAAGTGGTGAAAGTAAGCACATAGAACTCTCACCTGAATAGGTTGTGCTGATGTAAGGCACAACTCTTACTGATAGCATGTGAATGAACCGCAGCCACTTCCGACTAATCCCCACAGGGATTAAAGACAGTCAGTATCCTCCTCCACTCCAAGGCGGGTAAAACAGGCACAGGTCCAAGAGGTAATAGTGATATAAAATATCATAAAATGTATGAAAAGAATTATGCCAGGGACAACGCGTTTCGAGACCGGTCCAGTCTCTTTATCAAGTGTCTAAGGACACTAGATAACATTAGACACTTGATAAAGAGACCGGACCGGTCTCGAAATGCATTGTGTCGCTGGCATAATTCTTTTAATAAATTTTATGATATTTTATATCACTATTGCCTCTTGGACCTGCGCCTGTTTTACCCGCTTGGAGTGGAGGAGGATACTGACTCACTTATTACTGATCGTACTTTCGGGGGTATTTGGTTGGAGTATCTTATCACATGGGGGTACTTGGCTTGGAATGGTTTAGAAACACTGATCTATGTTACATGGATAGGTTGACCATTATGTTTAACTCTTTTAATTGCCTTGGTCGATGAAGATGGCATGATCAAGGGGATTCCTTGCTCATATTATTTCCAGGTGGCCCCTTCAGACAGCAGGAAAATGCTCTACAGTCAGTCTGACTTCAAAAGGATCACAGACTGGTATAATGTGTCTGGTAGGATTATAGTGATACATTACCCCACCCCCAAAAAAGGGAGAACATTGTTTTCTTCAGTTTCACCATGCTAATTATTTTTTCCCAATTTTGCAACATAGTTATGGAAAAATTAAGTCTGGCATTGAAAAGTACAAATGGGGTCACAAAAAGGACCCATGTGGGTCGGTAGGTAAAAAAATAAAATACAAGCACTATGGCCTTTTAAACAAGAGGATGCCCTTTAAAAGATTATTTAATGTGAAATATCTTTCTTTTTCATGCTGCAAAGTTTCTGTATACGTTAAACATTACCTTACATGTACTGCCTGAAGAAAAAAAATACTTTAAACCTAAATTTGACTAATTTGATACATGTGTTACCAAAAAGATTATTGATTAGAGATGAGCGAATCGGGTTCGAGTCCATCCGAACCCGAACGATCGGCATTTGATTAGCGTGGGCTGCTGAACTTGGATAAGGCTCTAAGGTTGTCTGGAAAACATGGATACAGCCAATGACTATATATCCATGATTTCCACATAGCCTTAAGGCTTTATCCAACTTCAGCAGCCACCGCTAATCAAATGCCGAAAGTTGGTTTTCGGATGGACTTGAGCATGCTCGAGGTTAGCTCATCCCTATTATTGATGTATATTAAATTGCGGTTCTGAAACAAATCAGGAAGGGATGCATGGAAGAACTATTCTTTGAACACAGTGGGAATGATATTTACATCTGCAGGAATTAGATAGTTCTTCAGAAGCTGCCCTCCAACCTCTAAGGACAGATTGCTGTTGCTGTAAAACAGACTTTCTGAGTACAAATTATGCTCGGCTGTGTCTGCTTTTCTCACAACTGAAAACATACATAATGTGGAAGGAGCATTATTAAACATTATCTTCTGTGACACCCAAAAAAATCCAGTCTTCCTTCAAATAGAGTAGGACTAAAAAGATTTTAATATTTCTGAAGTGTTAATTTACATTAAAAAATGCTAATTTTGTTTTACCTTTATATCTATCCTTAGATAAAAACAATAATTTATGTTTCTGCTTACTTCCAAGGAGAAACTAATAATAACTACATATAAAGTACTTTTAGGAGTTGTAAGCCATACATTAGCATCTGCTCCACAGTATATCAGGGAAAATAAGTGCACTGTGCTCTAGAAGTGGATATGTTGAAAGAAAATCCTAAGGCACAACTTTCAGCTTGGGTCTTGCTGCCATCTACTGCTTTACAAGGACATTAATATCTTCAGTGAAATTTTAAATGGAAGGCTGGGTTATAGTTTCAAAAGCAAAGATCTACTACCAGCCCTCACAGCTGCCTAAAATGTAACTATAGCAATTTCTGGTCAAACTGTTTTAGGGGGACTCTTCGGACTCTTCTAATGAGGATTTATTAAAATGTAGCGCTGCCATAGTGAATGCATCTAAGTAAAAACTCAAAATTGTTGCAAAAAAGTAAAAAAAAAAAGTCACAAACAAATTCACCTAGTACTCACCACACATAGGCTTCCACCAGATTGTGTGACTTTTTAAAAAGTCACAAATAATAAATTGGCCGCTAATCCCGAATTATGCAAACTTTTGGGTGAATACTCAAAACAGGCAAAAGTTGCATCCAAACAATATTCACCAGTCGAACACTGGCACATAAATAGAACTTAGACCAAAGATGGGCAAAATATCCAATTATTCACTTAAAAATAGGTGCAAAGCCCTTGATAAATTTCCCCCTTAGTCTTTCTCCTTGCAAAAGCCCAGGATCAGATGATTTTCCTCTATTATAGGAACCTTTATAGGTAATTTCTCAATTTGGCTGCCTCCTACAATACCCTGTTTAACCTACAAGGGGCCTTATTCCGATACATACGCCTTTTTACGGCGGATGTATTGAAAGGCTCTTAAGTACATGCTTAAGTACTGATATCCCACCGTTAAGTGCCACTGTCAAATCATGACAGCGGCATGTAACAAGTTCTAGTCGCGTGCGCTGGTATGCTCACGTGATCGGAGGTCCTGCTCCAAAGTCCGGGCTTCCGATAGTCTTATATGGTAATCTCGGGGACCACAGGTATGACTGTGTAGATTGCTTGTCAGCTCATTGCACTTAAAAAACACATACATGTTTGGTATTGTAACATTCGTAACAAATCTATGAATCTATGAAACTATATAACTATTTATATCACAAAATGCATGCTGTAAAAAATAAAAATAAAACAGGACCAGAATTGCTGTATTTTGTCAATCCACCTAGAAAAAAAAATAATCATAAAAGAGATCCTAAAGTCATATATATGTAAAACTTAGTATTAATAAAAATTATACATCTTTCTGCAAAAAAGATAAGACCGCTATGGATCTTGCAATGTGGCGACAGGTTGTTTTTTTTTTTTTAGGAAGATAGTTTCTATTGTGCCAAACAAACACTATACTAATGTGTTATCGCTGTAACCGTAGTGACCAAGAGAATACATTTTTTATGTTATTTTTACTGCACACTTACCCCTCCAAAAAAGGGTTAATAAAAAATAATCAATACATTTTATGAACCTGAAAATGGCAGAATTAAAAAGTATAAGTTGTCCCACAAAAAAAACAAGACAAAAAACAAAAAATAAAAACACAGCTTTTCTTGGAAACCAGCAAGGAAGAAATGTTAAAAAATGGCTTGGTCATTAAAAGGAGAACTCCGGCCAAAATCTATTTTTGAATAAGTTATTTCCTAAGCAAAGTTAGACAAAATAATGTACACAAATTATGGAAAATGCACATAAAGTGCTATTTCCCTCAACTTAGTTCAGGCTTCAATTTCTCTCACGACCTGGGTGTATTTACCTGAAGTGTCCAGCAGGGAGCGCAGTAGATGTAGACGTTAAATTGTAAAAATAACTGGGGCTTTTCCTGTGTTTAGGCACAAAATTCAGCTACCGTGACCCCAGCCCCCAACAGGAGCCCTGTAGTGCAAACATTCCTCTCAAAGACCCCCACCCCCTCCCGGGCTGCCCACTCTCATCAGTGTACGTTAGCTATCCGTCCCTTCTGCCTTGAGAGTAGCCCCCAAGAAAAACATCCCCCCCCCCCATCCGCATGACAAATACCAGCACATCCTGTGTGCAGCATATCTGTCATAGAGGAGCGATCACCCCGCTGCACACAGGACAGGGCTGTTACCTGATCGGTAGTACAAGCCCCATCCTGTGTGCAGCAGGGTAAACGCTCCTCTCCTCCCCACTGCCTGCACTGTAAACACTTATAGCCTGCAGTCAGTGTACAGTTGGGATCACTATAGGGGAACAGATGAGAGAAACATGAAAAAACATTAAAAAAAAATGATTTTTTTCTTTTTCAGGTTTCTCTCTTATCTGTCTGATATGCATTGTGCACACTAGTAGTCATGTGTTATGTGCAGCATTTAGCAATTGTGCCTAATCACATATGTAACCACAACCACCCACGGGGCGTTCCCTTCCCCATTGCGTCTAAATGTTTGGCATATATACCTGTGATTTTGTGAAAGTCTGTACTGCCGTGATCAGGTGGGTGCGCTTTCCCGAAACATGTAGGCCTACGTTTTTATCTTTTGTAACTTTTTATATGCCTCATAATAAAGACAACAAACCTTTTTTGGACGCTGTGGATCTTCTCCTTTTTACCATTATTACCGGGTGGGGCCCGCTACTACTCCACCGCTCCTGCCTGAATGTCCACCATCCCACAACAAACCACCTATGGGGAGCTGAGTTTTTTTTTTCTTTGTTCATGAGACTATGGGAGAATATTGATCTGTGGGCAGTGGATTTTATTCAGTAACAATAGGGTGGTATTATACAGTCACTGTGTGGTGGTAATAGGTGTGAAGGTTGTGTGTGTATCCCGTATAGGAATCTTGGCGATATTTTCTGTGTACACTAGATTTTGTTCAGTATCAGTAGGGCGGTATTATCCCACAACTACGTGGTAGTTATAGTAGTCATGGGTGTAGTCAGTAGTGGAATTATTTGTTCCTTAGTTGTATAATTGAGGATTGGTCTGGTTACAGTTGTTTTCATTAAATACCAGTATGATGGGATTTAGTCATTACAGCTATATGGGTTTATGGTGTGGAGGTATTATTTTATTCCTTTAAATCCTAACCCAAGATAAATTTCTGCATACGCCACCAATAAACGGAGGTGCAGCATACACTGTAAGCATTGTCATTTTCTTACATTACATGGCTGAATAAGGGTGGTCGCTAAACTTTGCCTTGCTGCAGGTGTTGCCAACCCACGCTGTGTCACTGGACTAGTTCTCTGGTATAGTGTTGCTGAAACCAAATTGAATAGATCATCTGCCAGGCCCCTTCTTTAACATCTGATATGATTGTTCTAGGTAAACGTCCACTCCACTATAGCAAATGGTATCTAAGTGCCCACCTAATGTTGATGACAACATTCTTATGAAGCCAAACTATAACCATTTTGAGCATAGCACAGCATACATTAACACTGCTAGGTCTCCTTTATACAAGACTTTATAAAAGTTCTCTAGGTGGACTAGAAAAAATTGTATTTAAGAAGAAAAATTAAATAAATCCATCCCATAATAAAAGTTTAAATTACCGCCTTTTTCTCATGCAGAATCGCCTGAACAATTATTATTCCATTTCTGCTCTCACACAGTAAACAGTGTAAGCGCAGAAGCCCGCCAAAGTGTAAAATTGCTGATATTTGGTCATATAACATCCCAGAAAAAAAATGAATAAAAAGCGATTAAAAAGTCCCATATATGCAAGCAAGGAACCAGTAAAATAGACAGATTATGGCAGAAAAAAAGAAACCCTCAAATAGCCCCATAGACAAAAAAAAAAATCTAAGATTATTTTTTTTTAATAGTTGTTAAAGTAGTTATATATATTGGGTATTGCTGAAATAGTCAGTTCTACCACACAGGGAATGGTGTAAACACGAAACCTACCCAAATTTTTTTTTTTTTTTTTCAACCTCACAAATAATTTTGACCCCTTTTAAAGGATATTTAATGGAAAAACGCAGAGTGGCATTACTAAGTAAAATTGGTGTCACAAAAAAGAAGACCTCACATGGAACTGTAGATGAAAAAATAAAAACACTATAGGGGAGATTTATTGAACTGGTGTTGGCCCAGTTGTCTCTAGCAACCTATCAGATTTCACCTTTCATTTTACAAAGAATCTGTGAGAAAAGAAAGGTGGAATCTGATTGGTTGCTAGGGGCAACTGGACCAATTCTACTTTACACCAGTTTGATAAATCTCCCACTATGGGTTTTTACACACAAGGAAAACACAAAGGAAAAATGAAAATTGGTTTAGTCATGAAGGGGGTTGAGCATCATGCCACTAGGACATGCTCTGGGCTTTTTTTTATATTTTTTTTTCGTCAGACCAAATGAAAACTTCACTTCTAGTAGGATGAAGAATGTCATATTTGGAAGACTTTGCTCTAGACATATGACTGCAAAAGTCGAACACTGGTAAAGGGTTCTACACATAAATGAGAGAGTCAAAAGGCGCATCCCCCAGGCCTTGCTTATCGAGTACCAGCTTTGTGCTGATTACTCTTTGCATTACAGCTGTATTTTTAGCCAATTTGAATGTTTTATTTATTTCATGCATCCGAATGCCTTTTCCTTTTTCTAAGTAAGAAGGTAAAATCTTATAATTAAATATAAATGAATCATTAAAATATAAATAAACGAAAACCAGACAGACATGTTACAAAGATGCAATATTTATTTCTTCCTTTTAAAGACGATTTAGACACAGCAATTATAAAACAGATACATTTTTATTATTATTTGTACATGGAAAGAAAGCCAAACAACAGGAGGCAAGTTGATAATTTTAGGCACAACTCCAAGCAGTAAAGCTCATTTAAAGTGCATATAGTCCCTCCCCCCACTATCTTAATTTATTACTTGTTCTTCTAGACATGGTACAGTAGTTTATATTTCCTTATGTTACTAAAGATATTGCACAAAATATTATACAAGTGAATAGTGTCAGTAAATTGTAAAGTAGTTGATTAATCGATTACTTCTAAACCAATAATCTGTAAACACTTGTTAGAGTGGAGTTACAAGGGATGACACATTAGAGAGAGAGCAAACAGGTAACAAAAAAGTATAATATAGAGTTCACTAAATGAAGGCACTCGATCGTATAACGCTTTCTTTTTCCATGCCTCTTCTATTTCTTTAGCTGCACATCAATATTAATGTCAGTGAAACACAGATGCTGGCAGATCCTCCTAAACTCTAATATGTATAGGGGCCTTTACTGTCTGCCAGCAGCAGATGTCAGGCAGAACAAGGGTCAGGTATACTATTCTGCTGGGAGATAGGCCCTTCCAGAGGGGTCTCCACACTGAACTGCCCCACTTTAGTGTTTCCTTATTACAGGCAGTTTCCTAAATGCCAAGCACGTTAAAATACATATGGGTTGAAAAGAAAAAATGTAAAAAATATTTTGCCACATTTAGCCATTATTACTTTTTTGTTTATCCATTTTACTCTATTGCTGTTATAAACTACAGAAATCCAACTAAGCCTTTCTTCAATGTCAGGCAATTTGAATTTTTTCCCATGATAAGCAACAACTACAATGATAGAGCTACACAAAGAGCTTTTCATGCTGAAGCACCCACATGGGCAGCTATATGGAGCAAAATACACATCTTGGTCAATGCTAATGTTGGTTTCACGTGAGTGCCTATAAAATCACTGGTCACATGGCATTACTAAAATGGGTGACAATTGACATAAAAGTAACCATGTTTTGTTGAAACTTATACTTAAAGGGTACCTCAAATATTGTTGCAGCAGCAGGATACCTGCTCAAACTCCTGGTAACTCCGTAGTCTACTGCTAAAGCGAGTCATCCTCTGCTGAAAGTCCCATAGAGTTATATTACAATGCAAGTCTATTGGTCTTCCAGCAATTCCGTACACCTCTTGCTTTGCAGAGGGCTGTGGGAAATGCTGGGAGTTCGAACTTGTATCCCACTGCCACAACAAAACATGAGGTACCCCTTAAAGTAAGTCTGTGAACAGTTGTACCACTCCACCCTGCTGACAGTGCTAGATTGGTGTAAATCAGTAAAACATGCCTATGTTAATGGTCATACTAGATTAATATGCTATTAGAGATTATCCAACCCATCTTGTGCTACAATCCCAAGTGTCCCCTAGTTGTTCCATTACTGTGAAGTGTCCTGGGGTACAATACAACCGTTATGTGGATGGCAGTGTAAAACCAACCAAAATTGTCAATTGTGCTTCTGTAACTAGTATAACAATAAAGATGGGTATATTTTAACTTCTTTACACGTATGAAATTTAGTACTGTCCACAGCTTGGAGACAAACAAAACTTGCTGTAGGATCTGCATTAATACAGCAACCCAGACAAAGCTATTGACAAAATAATCAAGGCAGCTTCTGTCACATCTCAGATGTAAGAAAGAAATGGTATATTTTAATGTACTCAAATTGACCCACTGTGAAAATTATATATATAAGAACATTTGCAACACAGATTCGGAGACATCTCAGTGCGCAGTCTAAAATAGGTTCACACCTGCATTGGATGCAATGGACCGGTCAGTGACTTTTTGTTGTTCTGCTCTATCGATTTAGTGGCAGGAACAATGGTGGTGTAAACCAAGCCTAAACTATTTTTTTTTTAAAAAAGTAACTCACAAACAGTGTGAGGGAACAATTCTGGGACACAGATCAAGCGCTACTGCTTGCTTAGCATTAGCCAACATGAAGTCACCAAATAAAAAAAATTAAGGTGTACTCATTAAACGTAGCAGCAAATCTAAAAATTCTAGGAAAACCTAGCCCACAATACAATATTTCAGAGTTATGTGAGTCTACTTTTATGGCTACATGTTGAATATGTAAACATATTCTTTATTGTATAGGCTGTTCAGTGCTGAAGAGCTAGTGACCTAGCAACATTAGTGTAGGTTTATCATATAAGCACCATGGCCATAATAAGTGAATGCATATGCACTGGCTAGAGTGACTACTTGTGCCTATTTGAAATACAAATTAGGTCTGTAAAACTAGGGACCCCAATGTTATTTTACCAACTAATAGGGACAATAAGTGAAAGTGAGCAATACTGTCACTTTCCTTCTAGTAATAGGCGCTAGATGATATAAGGTATAGAGCTGAGCAAATCTCTGGTGTGTCCAAACCCAAGCGTGCTGCATTTGATTACCAATGGCTGCAAAGGTTGGATACAGCCCCAAGGCTGCCCGGAACAAATGACTACAGCTGTAAGCAGTAGCCATGTTTTTCAGGACACTCTAGGGCTGCATCCAACTTCTGAAGCTACTAATAATCAAATGCTGCACGCTTGGGTTCTGACAAATCAGAGCGTGCTTGAGATTTGCTCAGCTCTAATAAGGAACTGTTGAGTATTCGCAATGACACAATGCTATCTTGGTCGCTATTGTTCTTATGCTACCTTTGAAGTACAGCCTAATAGATTGCCTTTGAAAATGAATGAGCCTTTAATCATCTGTGCCGATTTCTTAATATAATGTCTTAAAGGGGTAGTGCGGCGCTCAGCAATTATTCACAGAATAACACACATTACAAAGTAATACAACTTTGTAATATATGTTATGTCTGTGAATCGCCCCCTTCCCGTGTCCCCCCACCCCCGCACGTGTACCCAGACGTGTGGTGCGATATACATACCTGACGCGTGTCGACCCCCGTCTTCTCTCGATGCAATCTTTGGGAGGCCATCCCGCATCCCTGCAGCCATCCCGCATGCCGGCCCCCCTCTGCAGCGTCATCAGCCGTGAATGGCTGAGCATAACTGTGCTCAGCCAATCGCGGCTGAGCACAGTTATGACGCGGCAGAGGGGGGCCGGCAGGAGCGGGTCGGCCGGCTTTCCGAAGATGACGTCTTTTAAGTAGATGGCGGACGGGGTTGGTCGACACGGATCAGGTAATGTATAGTGCACCACATTTCCGGGTACACGTGCAGGGGTGGGGGTGGGGAGACACGGAAAGGGGACGCTTCACAGACATAACATACATTACAAAGTTGTATAACTTTGTAATGTGTGTTATTCTGTGAAAAATTGCTGAGCGCCGCACTACCCCTTTAATATTTCTTCAAACACTTGCATAGCCACAAAGTTATAATATTCTGTCCGCCTACATTTGCCAACATTGGAAGCTTTACAGTTAACAGCATGCTGTTAACACAATGATCATCATATTAAAATATCTTACAGTACACTCTTTTAAGCCTCCCATATTACTCAACCATTCAGTGACTGGAGTTTTATTTCTCCAATACAGAATTTCAAAACCTCTGCACCACAATAAACATATATTAAGATACGAACGAGAAAAGTTGGATTGAAGAGTAACATTGTGTTAAAAGGTGGATAATCACTTCAATACCTTAATGTCAGATGCACTTGCCTAAAATGCAGCACTCTATAAACTGTCAACCGGGAATAAGTTACTATAGGCTCATTGAGGCTTTTAACCATTTTCAGTTTTCTCCTTTAATATTTGTATTCTGGTTCATGGATAACTCTAAGGATAAGGTACCCACATTACACTTGGAAAACTATCAGTATCACAATATATAATAATAAAATTAGACATAATTTAGTATGTTCTTAAATGAGCCTTTCTGACTGTTTGGGTCAAGACAATGTTGAACATCGAATCATCACTTACTTCTACCTTATCACTGTTCGCATATATGGAGAAGCAATGAAAAGAACATTATTATGGAAACAGAAAAACACAGTATTATTTCTGGATATACAAATTAAACTTTCATTTTTTTATAGTATCTGAAGCTCAATTATATTTCCCATTAGTTGAAATCAAAAGGAAAAAAACATGTGCCAACTGCAAGTTTTTTTTTTTTTAACTGAGCTAATTCTGATGATACTACCAAATCCCTCTTTTAAGTGAATTTTGTAGTTACGGTCTACATATTCAATAATAAAAATTCCTTTTTTAGCCAACTTTACTATATTGTGCATGTGTAGAAACATTGTCAATTAAATCAATATATAGACTCAAATGTGTACAGCAGACTGTGTATAAATATTTCTTGTTATTGAATTGTAAAAAAAACAAAAACAAAAAGGGCAATGTGCAAAAGGCTAAATCTGACAATAAATACTTTATATTCTCAAATAATTAGATAAATAAGTTACATACTTGCATAGCACTTGAAAGGGCAAAGGACAATGTACAACAGACAGAACACTATACATTACTTATAAATATATGATATGCTGTTGCACTGTGGAATAACATAAACATAGGCTTCAGTACCAGGTTGTCAAAATCTGCAAGCAAGGTTTTAACAGTTGAAATGTAGTTAATGATCTTGCAAAACAGACTTAAAAGGTTTTTGTTGTAATTTACAGAGGGTTTTGATTTACAGAAAATGGGGCCTAGCTAAATATGTACTATCCAGCTTATAATTAGAGAAACATTAACAAAAAAAGGTCACCAAAATATAGGTAAAATAATCAAAAGTAATTATTTGACCTAGTTAGGAGGAAGAATAAAGATCTTTATAAATGGATTTTTTACAGGTTGAAAACTAAACCGTTAAAAAAACAAAAAAAAAACATTGTTAATCCATATGAGGCTATGTTTAATTACAACATTGAAAGGTTCGCTTTAAAGCATTATAACAAAAACTTAGTAATCGACAAGGAAATGTATTCATCCTTAAAAAAATTCAATGTATATAATGTATTTGTTTAAAGGTTTATTTTGTTAATGTGCCTTTGGTTGTGGGAGACGAGATTGTCTCTTTTGGACAAAGCTTTCAACATTTTCTTGAAGACTCTCCTTTTTATTGCTCAGTGGCCTGGTTAGGACTGTAGATGAGATTTTTACTGGAGATTTCTGAGGTTCACTTGATGCATCTAACTTGGGACTATTCGGTTTCTTAAGTTTACTTGGGGGGCGGAGCATGCTACCCTTTGGCATTAATTTGCTCACTGGCTTTGAGGTTTCAACTTGAGGAACTTGTGTTTCAGTTGGTAAAGTTCCTTCAGATGACAGCTTACTGTTACTGACCGATGGTGGAGAGTTGTGACTTAATGGCGTTGTGCCTGGCATTGCAATATGTGACTGTGAGTGAACAGAAGACAATGAATCCAAAATTTTTAAGGCTGACTCAGAAATAACTTGTTTAGGTTGCGGATGGGATGAATAGTCATTGTGCACTCTTGATTGAGATTTCTGTACCAAACTTTGTGAATCATTTAAAGATTGGGTTAAAGCAGGACTCAGATTCAACATTTGAGGCTCTTTTGACGTGTTCAAAGAGACAGAGCTGGTAACTCCTTTCTGTGCCAAGGCATGATTTATTTTGGGTCTGGGGAACTGTAAAGTTTTTGACTTCAGAATCTCTCCAGGCAATGCTGCAGCAGAGTTTACATTAACTTTTGACTTTAGGTCTTTCTTTACATTAACAGGAAAAAGTGTTAGAACATCCAAAGCATCTTGTGGTTTTATATTTTTGTTATTATCAAGCTTTTCATAATTATTATTATCAGCTTCTACTTTAACATGTCCAGGATTGTCATCTTTATCATCTATCTTCAACTGCGTACTCAAAAGATCGCTGAGTTCTCTTTCAGGAATTTGAGTTAGACTTCCAGTATCTTCTTTATGACAATAGGAAACTGGATGGCAGGTGTTGTCTTTAGGTATACTTAGGACCTCTGTATGCGGATGTATTATCAATTTTCCCGAAATGTGGTCTGTAGTACTGGGGGTGCTGATGGAACGCTGTAGTATTTGAGGCTGCACAAAGAGAAAAATACCAGGAAATTACTTTACATGGTATAACAAAGATAGATATAGGCAAGTGAAAAAATGTAGTTAGGAAATGTTTACTTACATACTAGCAAGACACAAAATTCTGTTATGTTACATGCTTTTAGAAATTAAATCATTGAAATATAACTTAACATGGCTTTTAGGTTTAAAGACAATTATAGAGTTAGACAAAAACCTATAGTAATTTATTTAAAGAAAAAAAAAAAAAAAAAAACAACATGCCAACAGGAAAACATTCTAAACATGCACATTAAAGGCAATCTGTCCGCGCTGCACCAGGTATGGAGCTGTACATCCTAGGACAGGTGCTATAGAATGCTATCATCCAAGGTGCTATAGAAATAAAATGAAACATATCTTTATTTTTTGTCTGTTCGCGGTTTGTAAAGTTATAATAGTGGTTTTTTGTTTTTTTTTGTTAGCAGTCAAAGTCAAACTGGTGGTGTCGATTTGCAGCTGCGCATCTTGGATGGAGGATGGGTGAGGATGAAACTCCACTCCATCAGTGGCTAACTTCAGCTGCTAACAAGAGTGACCCTTTTATGTAAGGGTCCACTTATACAGAAAGATTATCTGACAGATTAGCTGCCAAAGATTTGAAGCCAAAGCCAGGAATGGATTTAAAAAGAGGAGAAATCTCAGGCTTTCCTTTATGACCTGATCTTTGTTTATAGTCTGTTCCTGGCTTTGGCTTCAAATCTTTGGCAGATAATCTGTCAGATAATCTGTGTGTGTAAATGGACCCTTACAAGCTGCGATCAACAAAACTAAGGTATGATTCATTTTATCCTCTTACCACCTACCTGCTAGGATCTGACACACTGTACCCAGAACAGAGCTAGTAGATTCACTTTAAACTCAAGATTGCCCATTAGAAACAGCATTCTAAAGGGACAACACAGTAGCACAAGGTGAATGCAATCTTTTAAGCAAAAAAACAAAACACAAAATATAAACCAGTATATATTGTTAAGTGTATTCACTCTCTACGAACATATTAGCTATGTACAGTATTTTCAGAAGCAAAATACAAAACATTATGTAACCCAGGGGTTGAGAAATAACTGTAGACTTCAGGAGTCCATTTGATCAAATATGACTGATTTTTAGAGCCGACCAGGTTGACTTGAAAAGACTGAACCTAATAAGATGTTGGGTACCAGCAGAACATTTCTATCTTGCTCCTGAGATATGTCCGCAATTTCCTTCAAAAACATTAAATTGACCCAGTACTGTATAGCCTTTTCTGCGTTATCTAGTTAGAAAATATCAAAATCCACTATAATTAAAACCACCAACTATCTTATTATGCAACACAAACATTTCCAGTAACTTTTCTGTAACAAAAGACAGATGTTTACAGTGGGGGAAAAAAGAGCACACTTAATAAATTTAATAAACTTAATAAATCACTTAAGTGATTAAAACATATAGTCATTAGATGTAAAGATGAACAGTAAATATAAAATTAGCACATACTAAATTTATTTGTAACACTCTAAACAGTAAAGGGTTCCCCACTTCAGACTACTTACTATTGGCTTAAAGAAATAACAAGGTTTTTGTATGCACCCAAAGTTGAGGCCTAATTTTAATAAAACAGGAAAAACACCAAAAGGTGAGTACCTTCACAATGCACAGTATACGGCTTGTTCATACAGATGCAGCAGACTTAACAGATGTATACCAGCTTTTCTAAGCAAAACAGATTAATGGCTTATCCAAATAATCATGATCAGTAGTGTGCTGCCCCACCCCCCCCCCCCAACACACACACACACAACTACATAAGGAATGGAAACACCTATATTCCTAGGAGAATGATATGTAATACCACTTTAAAAATGACACTCAGTACCAAACTTAACTAGAAAGCACCTATATAATACTGTGTATCTTAAGTAATAATCATGATTCACTCAAAGTTCAGATATATTAACAAAGCTTTATTTATTCCATCACAAAAGAAAAAAAACAAAATCAAGACCTAGGAGGTGGGAGACCCCACTACTGGGACAGAGGTAACTGAGGGTCAATTAAAGTGCATGTGCATATATGTATATATATGCTCCAGTACGCGAAACAGAGTAGTATCACAGGATATAACAATACACGTCACAGTATGTTACCAAAAGTGTACTGGGTCCCAGTCCGCTGGCCTCCCACCTCACTCCAATGCCGTTTCGCACCGCTTCCTCAGTATCCTCAGGATACTACTCTCTGTTCAGCGTACTGGAGCATTACAGCACTGGCACTTTATTTTGGTACATGCATTTATGCTGAATCAGTTGAATATGAGGTTTACATATATGCACATGCACTTAATTGACCCCCAGTTACCTCTGTCCCAGTAGTGGGGTCTCCCACCTCCTAGGTCTTGATTTTATGTTTTTTTCTTTTGTGATGGAATAAATAAAGCTTTGTTAATATATCTGAACTTTGAGTGAATCATGATTATTACTTAAGATACACAGTATTATATAGATGTTTTCTACATAAGAAATGGGTCTGAAGCAGTTGGCTACATTTACTACGTAATGGAGGAGACACATAGCTGCAGCTCAGCTTAAGGAAATGACAGCTGAGCAGCAGCAACCAGTCCCAGCCACTGCATTGTGAATAGAGCCAACTGATTCTGGCGTGTTCACCTTGTAGTGTGTAGACACTCCTGAGAAAGGACGGGTGGCTGGTAAAACGTAGGACATGTTTTTCCCAGCCAACACTTTATTCTTTACCAGATGTGATAGGACCTGATCATTTCTGTGTGTTTAGTATAATTTCTTATTGAGTTTTTTTTTCAACTGTAGGTCCTTCCCACTGCATGTCGTGGATAGGGTTATCATTCTTTGGGCACCACTGCTCTTACCGGATGTTGTTTGCTTACATGTCTGCATATATAAAGTTTTTATTATCATTATCATAATTATGTGCAGCCATTCATTTGCATGTGCTTTTCCTTTTGAGTTACACTGTTTACATGCAATGGCTTTTGCACTTGTGTTCTTTATGCTGCATTGTATGGGCACATATCAGATAATAACATATCTTGTGCATAGGCCATTAATCTGTTGCTCAGAAAACCCTTTAAGGGTATAAACCCACACACCGTATATGCAGCGTATTTACTGCTGCGATACGCAGTAAATACGCAGCAAATACGCAGCAGATTAGATTTAAATAACTGAACACAGCATCAAATCTGCACCACCAAATCTGCTGCATATTTGTTGCGTATCTGCTGCATATACGGTGTGTGTGTTTGTACCCTTAACCCTTTGAGGACCAGGCCCAAAATGACCCAGTGGACCGTGCAAATTTTGATCTTAGTGTTTCCGTTTTTCCCTCCTCCCCTTCTAAGAGCTCCAGCACTCTCAGTTTTCTATCTACAAGGCCATGTAAGGGCTTATTTGTTACAGGAATAGTTGTACTGTGTAATGGCGTCTTTCATTTTACCATAACATGTATGACGGAACCCCAAATATATTATTTATGAAGATATAAATTGGTGAAAAAGAATGCAATATGGTAAAGTTTGGGGGGTTCCTGTGTCTACGTAATGTACTATATGGTAAAAGCGACATGATACAATTATTCTATAGGTCAGCCCGAACACAACCATATGCAGGTTACACAGATTCTCTAATGTTATATATTTTTTTTAAATGAAATCCTTTTTTTTGGCAATTAGTTATAAATAAAATGGGCCTATTGTGACGCTTATAACGGTTTTATTTTTTCACCTACAGGGCTGTATGGGGTGTCATTTTTTCCGCCATGATCTCTAGTTTTTATTAATACCATATTTGTGAAGATCGGACGTTTTGATCACTTTTTATTAATTTTTTTTAATATATAATGTAACATAAAATCGGTAATCCGCGCACTTTTTTCCCTCTTTCCGTGTACGCCATTTACCGTTCGCAATGACGCTTGTTATATTTTAATAGATCGGACAATTACGCACGCTACGGTATATTATATGTTTATTTGTTTATTTATTTTTATATGATTTATATAATGGGAAATGGGGGTGATTTCAACTTTTATTGGGGGAGGGGTTTTGGGGTAGTGTGTTAGTGTTTTTAACTTTCTTTTTTTACACATTTGAAGTCCCTTTGGGGGACTTGTACATACATTAGTTAGATTTTTACACTGACCATTGCTATGCCATAGGCATAGCATTGATCAGTGTTATCGGCGCTCTGCTCATTGAGCCTGCCTGTGCAGGCTCAGTGTAGCAGATCACCGATCGGACCGCATGGAGGCAGATAAGAGACCTCCGGCAGTCCGTTTTACCAATCGGGACCCCCGCAGTATGATCCGCAGGGAGTCCCGATCGGTAAGTGACAGGGGACTCCGCCTGTCACTTATACTTAAACGCCGCGATCGCGGCGTTTAAGGAGTTAATGACATGCGGCTGCGCGATCGCTGCAGCGTGTCATTACCGGTGAGGTCCCGGCTGCTGATTGCAGCCGGCCCCCACCTGCTATGAAGCGAGCTCTGCTCCGGAGCACGCTTCATAGCGGGAGAAACACCCAGGGCGTACAGTTACGCCCTAGGTCGTCTGGGGACAGACTTCCATGGCGTAACTATACGCCCTGGGTCGTCTAGGGGTTAAACCATGCTACATCTGTATAGGAATTATTATACAGTAATTTTGATCAAAAATGGAAGCCATGACACATGACAGTAGTTAAAGGCAATGACAACCTTTGCAGTGGTTTTATTTTTTATTGTTATTATTTTGTTTTGTTTCTTGAATGTAAAATTAGGCACCTAAAAATGACCTCCCATTTAGCTGCTCTAGATAAATCTGTCATGTGGACTCTGTTCTCTTATTGTAAAGGCCGTATTAGACTGCCCAGCTACAGTGTAAGCAAATGCTGATCCATCATCTTGGGGCTCGCTAGTAGAGCCCATTAGATAGCTCAATAATTATGCAGCAAGGGCTGCACGAACATCGTAAGCAGCTGCACATTCTATTATGCAGAATCATTATGTGCTACGGAATCTTTTGGCCCTATATAAATAAAATTTAAGTGTGCAACCAACGGCAGATTATCTTTTGACATGTTGAAAGACAGCGATCAGCCAACGAGCATGCTGATCACTGCTCTATTACATGAGGATATATCTGCCTGATTGGGAAGCCAATCTTTTCATGAGGAAACCATACACACAGGGCAGCTTACACAGGCTGTGGACAGAGATAAAAGATGATACATAGAAGTACACAGATGAGAAACATAGGCTAAGCACAAGTGTAGAGAGATGGGAAAACTCAAACAGCATACTGTAGAGGCTGTAGAAGAGAAACAAAGCAATATTTTGGAAAAAAAAAAAAACTATGTTTGTACTATAATAGTGACTAAAAACAAGATTAAAAATTGCTTTTCAAATGTGTCCATAGCATTAAAAGTATAAAAAAAGTGTTTATGGAGCCTATTTTCATACACATGGCAAACACCACCATTTTTTTTTGCATACATCAGAGATGTGAGAAAACAAGGTAAACTTAAAAATATTGTTATTCCAGAAATACGGTTTTCAGAAACATAGTTGTTATTCCAGAATCATGGTTTGAATTTTTTTTCCTGACCTTTAAAATGAAATCACAGTGGATCTCACTTTTTTCTGTTTTCCACTGAAGCACTGCCTAGCAAGCCCTAGGCAGGCTCCCCCTTGTGGCCTTTTATTGACCCCTTATTAGTTTTCCTGTATCTGTAAAGTCTGATGCCACGCTTATGGTTTCTATATGGCATTAGTGATCCTGCAGAAAAACTGCAGTGTGTATGGGGCTTACAGTATTGTTATTAGTTATTGTAGCAAGTCAAGGACCTGTGTGATCACATCACCAAGGTTTTTGTTTACTAAGAGTAAACAATGAAGGATCCTATTGAATGACAGCTATCAGAGGTCCTCTAAGGAGTATAAGGAATCTGTGGACAAATATACTGAAAAACAGTATACTCTTATTATAAAGAATAACACATGTGAATTTACCCATCTCACCAGATTCCATATTTGTATTTCAGTGATAGCCATGGCTTCAGCTGACAGACACATCTGTTTGCTGGGCAAGATGTCCCTGTTATATTTTTTGCCACTGTGCTGTGGGTTCCAGACACAACTTTCCTACTCTGGCTGAAACCCTATGGTCCTCTTTACTTACATAAAACATCTTACCATATAAAACATAAAATCCTGCTGTAGTCACAACACAAGAACACTCTCTGTACTTGGCTATATGAGAAATACCTTAGGTAGGTTTTAATCCACCTATTACCTATTTAATTGCTTAATTTCATTGGCTGACAGTGTCACCTAGGTGGGGCTTTATGGCAGTTTGGCCATCTCTCCTTAAAAAAAAAAAAAAAAAAAAAAAAAAGATGGCCCAACTGCATGAAGCCCGCCTAGGTGACACTACTCACTGACAAAATAAAACTTTCTAGATATGAAATAAAGCAAATTTAGAGCAGGAAGACAACACAGACAAGTGTTATACAGGTATATATTGAATGTCTAGCATACAATTTTGTGGATGGTGCAGAGTAAGGGTGGTGACAGTATCACTTTAAACCAAAGGGGGGGGGGGGGGTATTCCACTTGTGTCAGCACTTTATTGGCTGAGGTATGAAAAGTGTTACTTGCATAGCACTAATGTTTACTTCCATAAGCTTTAAGGAATGTAAAAATCTCTGTGTTTAGAAGCTCAGCAATACAACTCAGCTTCACTAACTATACAAAATATCACATTCTTAACAAACAGTATGTACTGTATATCGCAAAGTCAGAGTCACAGATTGGTGCAATCAAAGAAATACCTAATAACTTAGATTGTTATAACTGACTTCCTAGCTGTACCAGACCAAAAACAGTGGGCTCCTCACAGTCCAAGAAATACTTTTATATCCAGATACTTAAATAATTTTGATATAAAAAACTACATAAAAACAATGCAGAGTGCATGTATGTGGTCTCTCCATATAAAATGTCAATCATTACCAAGATTTTAGATTATTATCTTACAGAAATACCAGTGCGGTGTGAGCTGAAAACCCCATAATGCTTTACATTATATGGATGTAGTTAGCACAACTCTTGTTTTACCCAGAGATTTCCATTCAATTGATTTAGACTTATTAGGTTTTTTCTTACTTTCAATGAACGTTAGTAGCTTTTATCTGTTTAGAGATTTTACATTAAGAAAAAATTCCGAGCTGAGGCAAAGAAGTGAAGACCATATACAATACAATAGCTAGTACTCTTTCCTGTAGAGTATCAGCTGGGAGGGGGTCACATAAACCCCACTGGTGATATTCTAATACGAAATCTTAGATGATTAGAAGATTGTGAAAATACTTTTAAGAGAATGTATTTAATGATTCGCAAATATAATTGTTAATTCAAATTGAGTGTTTACAGAATAGGAAACACATACATTGAAATAAACATACAATTGTCACCATTGCATGCAACATGCAGGAGGTACCAAATATCAACATGATGTCATCATACAGGGGTAAGGAGTACATGGGTAGAAATCTAAAAATGTACTATACCACGCTTTATCAGAGAAGTAATGGACTAACTCTTCAACTCCTTTCCAATGGCAAGAGTGAAAGCAGCGACAGGGAGACAAGGACAAATGGTATCAGAGAAGCACACAGAGCAGAGACTATTTCAGACAGCAACAGTACAGAAATGCCTGTATTCAAATCTATTTCTTGAACTGCTATCTTTTGTATAGTCCTCAGGGAAATTACAGCAGAGGACTGCTGAAAGAACAACATATGTAACAAAAGCGCCACTAAACCTAAAGCACTATTCTTTGAAGAAAAGTCATAACACGTTCACCTGAACTGAAAAGGGAGAAAATAAATCTAGGTCACAAAGAATATCTAATTGTTTATGCAATAATCAAAGCTATGAACTATCCCATAGAGGCACACACAAGTTCAATTGCACAAAACGGGTTCTAATTAAACATAAATCCAAGTTTTAACCCCTTAGTGACCGCCATGCTGCCTTTTCACGGCGGCCACTAATGGGCTTTATTCCGATGCGTACGCCTTTTAACGGCGGGCGCATCGGAATAAATTACCGCCCGCCGGCGGCTGCAGGACGGGTGATCAGCGGTCAGTGTGACCGCTGACCCCCTCCTGTAACTGCCCGGAGCGGAGGATTCTCCGCTCAGGGCAGTTTAACCCGTTAAATGCCGCTGTCAAACCATGACAGCGGCATCTAACGGGTCCCGGTGGATCCCGGACGGCGCCGTGGTTCACTTACATGATCGCGATGTCCCGCGGCGCCGTCCGGGGTCCCGATGTCTCCATGGTGATTCCGGGGTCCTAATGAAGGTCCCCGGGGTCACCATGGAGATGCCTCATGCTGACAGGGGTGGCCGCGGCTATTGCCTGTCAGCATGAGGCATGATACAATACATTGCAGTACATCAGGTACTGCAATGTATTGTATCAGTGATCTAAGTATTTTACACTAGTGTACAGTAATGTACACTAGTGTAAAAGTAAAAAAAAGTGAAAAAAAGTGTGCACCAAACACAACACAGCCCCCCCAGCCCCCCCCCAATAATAAAGATGCATTACATTCCCCATACACTATAAAACATTACATAAAAGTGATCAAAAACACAAATCCTATACATATTTGGTATCGTTACGTCCGTAACAACCCAATCTATAAAACTATATCAATAATTATATCGCACGACACACGCTGTAAAAAAAAAATAAAAAAAACAGTACTAGAATAGCTGTATTTTATCAATCCACTTTAGAAAATACGTCATAAAAGAGATCAAAAAGTCATATACATATAAAACTTGGTATCAATAGAAACTACAGATCTTCCCGCAAAAAATAAGCCCAAAACCAGCTCTGTCGCGCAAAAGATGAGAACGCTATGGATCTTGCAATGCAGGGACAGTTTTTGTGGGTTTTGGCTAGGAAGATAGTTTCTATTGCGCCAAAGCGGTAATAGTTAAAAAAAACTATACAAATGTGGTATCGCCGTAACCGTAGCGACCCAGAGAATACATGTATTATGTTATTAGTGACCGCCGATACGGATTTTTACGGCGATCACTAATGGGGTCTATTCTGCTGCCATCAGCTCTTTATGGCGATGGTGCAGAATAGTGCAGCGGCGCCGGTAATGCCTGCAGCCCCCTCCTCTCAGCTATCGGAGGTAGCTGAGGGGTTGGGGGAGAGTGTGGGGTCAGTCCCGGCCAGTCCCCTCACCGGTGATCGCCGTTATTATCAGTATAAAGGCGGCTACCGGTAACGGGCATTGCCAGCGCAGCTGAACGCTTTCATCTCTTCTCACCGTGAATCCACAGTGAGAGGAGATGAAAACATGTCCCCCCATCCCCAGAATTAACCCTAGTGACCTGGCCACTGACCCTCCCCTCCCAGGGCGGCCATCTGATCCAAGATGGCCGCCGTCATCACTGTGAACAGACTCTGTTCACAGTGATGGATTCCTAAAAATGATCCAAGCTTCATTCTCTCCACCACCGGAGGTGGCGGAGAGCATGGGGCAATGATCGGTGACCACCCGGTGTGGTCCTAGTACAAGTGATCAGCGGTATATACTATATACCACTGATCGCTTGTTCCAAATGGTGCCGGCACTTTTTTACGCCTGTCACCAAAGTCAAGTGCCCTGGATTACCCGTAACCACCCTAGATTACTTGTAACCACCCCAGATTACCTGTAACCACCCCAAATTACCCATCACCACCCCAGATTACCCGTAACCACCCCAGATTACCCGTAACCACCCCAGATTACCCGTAACCACCCCAGATTACCCGTAACCACCCCAGATTACCCGTAACCACCCCAGATTGCCCGTAACCACCCCAGATTGCCCGTAACCACCCTAGATTGCCTGTAACCTCCTCAGATTGTCTGTAACCTCCCCAGATTGTCCGTATCCACCCCAGACAGCCCATAACCATCCCAGACAGCCCATAACCATCCCAGACAGCCCATAACCATCCCAGACAGCCCATAACCATCCCAGACAGCCCATAACCACCCCAGACTGCCTGTCACCACCCCAGAATGCCCGTAATCTCCCCAGATTGCCCGTAATCTCCCCAGATTGCCCGTATCCCCCCCATAGCCCATAACCATTCCAGACAGCCCGTAACCACCCCAGATTGCCACAGACTGCCTGTAACTACCCCAAATTGCCTGTAACCACCACAGATTGCTTGCAACCACCCCAGATTTCCCGTCACCACCCCAGATTTTCCGTCACCACCCCAGATTGCCCGTTGCATCCCCAGATAGTCAGTGAACACCCCCAGATTGCCCGTCACCTCCCCAGATAACCAGTAACCACCCCTAGATAGCCAGTAAACACCCCAAGATTGCCCATAACCACCCCATACAGCCAGTAACCACCCCAGATTGCCCGTAACCACCCCAGATTGCCTGTGACCACCCCAGATTGCCTGTGACCACCCCAGATTGCCTGTGACCACCCCAGATTGACCGTAACCACCCCAGATTGACCGTAACCACCCCAGATTGACCGTAACCACCCCAGATTGGCACAGACTGCTCGTAACCACCCCAGATTGCCCATAACCCCAACAGATTGCCTGCTGCCACCTCAGATAGCCAGTAAACACCCTGAGATTGTCTATTACCACCCCAGATAACCAGTAAACACCCACATATTGCCTGTAACAAAAATGACACTCCTTCTCTTCTGAGCCCTGCTGTGTGCCCATACAGTGGTTTATGCCCACATATGGGGTACCATTGTACTCAGGAGAACCTCCGTTACAAGTTTTGGGGTGCTTTTTCTCCCTTGTTCCTAGTGAAATTGAGAAATTTCTAACTAAACAAACATGTTATTGAAAAAATTCAATTTTTTTCATTTTTACGGTCTAGTTTTGAATACTTTCCTCCAATACCTGTGGGGTCAAAATGGTCACCACACCCCAAGATAAATTCCTTGAGGGGTGTACTTTCCAAACTGGGGTGATTTTGGGGGGGAGGGTTCTATTCTGTAGACATTACAGGGGCACTGCAAACGCACCTGGCGCTCAGAAACTTCTTCAGGAAAATCATGCACTGAAAATGCTTGGCGCTCCCTCCCTACTGAGCCCTGCTGTGTGCCCACACAGTGGTTTATGCCCACATATGGGGTACCATTGTACTCAGGAGAACCTGCCTTACATATATTGGGGTGAGTTTTCTCCCCTGTTTCTCGTGAAATTGAGAAATTTCAAACTAAACAAACATGTTATTGGAAAAAATTCTATTTTTTCATTTTTACTGTCTTCTTTTGAATACTTTCCTCTAATACCTGTGGGGTCAAAATGGTCACCACACCCCAAGATGTATTCTTTGATGGGTGTACTTTCCAAAATGGGGTGACTTTTGGGGGGGTTCTATTCTGCTGACACTACAGGGGCTCTGCAAACGCACCTGGCGCTCAGAAACTTCTTCAGCAAAATCTGAACTGGAAATGCTAATTGGCGCTCCTTCCCTTCTGAGCCCCGCTGTGTGCCCACACAGTGGTTTATGCCCACATATGGGGTATCGTTCTACTCAGGAGTACCTGCCTTACATATATTGGGGTGAGTTTTCTCCCCTGTTCCTCGTGAAATTGAGAAATTTCAAACTAAACAAACATATTATTGGAAAAATTCAATTTTTTCATTTTTACTGTCTTCTTTTGAATACTTTCCTCTAATACCTGTGGGGTCAAAATGGTCACCACACCCCAAGATGTATTCTTTGATGGGTGTACTTTCCAAAATGGGGTGACTTTTGGGGGGGTTCTATTCTGCTGACACTACAGGGGCTCTGCAAACGCACCTGGCGCTCAGAAATTTCTTCAGCAAAATCTGAACTGGAAATGCTAATAGGTGCTCCTTCCCTTCTGAGGCCTGCTGTGTGCCCATACAGTGGTTTACGCCCACATATGGGGTACCGTTCTACTCAGGAGAACCTGCATTACAAAATTTGGGGTGCATTTTCTCTCATGTTTATTATGAAAATGAGATACTTTAATCTTAACAAATATATTATTGGAAAATTTCTATTTTCCATTTTTTTCCGGCCTAATTGTGAATACTTTCCTCCAGCCCCTGTAGGGTTAAAATGCTCATTATACCCCTAGATTAATTCTTTAAGGTGTCTAGTTTCCAAAATGGGGTCACTTATGGGGGTTTCCAGTATACAAGCCTCCTAAATCAACTTAAAAAAAGAACTGGTCCCTAAAAAAATCAGTTTTGGAAATTTCATGAAAATTTGATAATTTGCTGATACATTTCTAAGCCCCGTAACACCCTAAAAAAGTGAAATATGTTTACGAAATGAAGCCAGAATAAAGAGGACATATTGATAATGTGACTTACTAACTAATTTTTGTCATGTGCCTTTTTTTTTTAGAAGCAAAGAATTTCAAAGTTCGTAAAGTGCAAAATTTTCAAATTTTTCATTATATTTTGATGTTTTTCACAAAAAACACACAAGACAGTGACCAAATTTTGCCACTAACATAAAGTACCATATGTTACGAAAAAACAATCTCAGAATCGCTAGCATACGTTAAAGCATCACTGAGCTATAAGCGCATAAAGTGAGACAGGTCAGATTTTGAAAAATGAGCCTGGTCATTAAGGCCCAAACAGGCTTGGTCCCTAAGGGGTTAAAATTGTTTGCCAAAAAAATATGGCCCCTGAGCACTGAACAAATACACTCATATGACACCTATAATAGGGAACAGAATAGACTGGTCTACGTGTAAACTGCAGTAATGCCTTTGAATCGTGAAGAATCGCTCTAGAAAAATATAGTTTTCGACATGTTTCATTATTTGCTTACTTTAAAAAAAACAAAAAAACATTTTATATACAATATTTAAAGAGTTGAAAGTTTGAAGCTATCAATATAAATTCTGATAAAGTTGAACACTTAAATGTCCCTCTCAATGCAGATTACAGCTATGAGATCAGTAAGGCACAGCATATACTTATGCCAACTGATTAGGTAACTGCACATGTTAGGAAAGTTTCCTCTCATCCACTCCACTCCAAATGTCTCCAGTGGGGTCTATTTGTAAGAAAAAGGCTAAAAGAATGTCCTTTTGGTCTATAGATGGCAGGTACACATCAGTATGTGTAAAGTGAGGCATAGAACGGCAAAGGAGATTATGCTTTTTCCATATATAGGATCCTCTTTATTTAAAAATAAATGTCCTTTTGTAGCCAACCGAATCTATACAGGTCTGGCAGATTCACTGGTATCCTTCCTTTTTTGGATAGCGCAGGTGTCTAAATCTAGGTCAGAACCGCCAGAAGGGTATGCAGTATTCAGACCAATAGGCATCCACAGGTAACTTAAAAAAAAATAAAAATAAATTATATACATACACATTGCCCCAGTAGCCAGAATCCTGCTCCACACTGACGAGGGGCAAATACCCCGAAACTGCAGTCTGTGGATGGATGCCTAGCCTTGGTAACCCTTGTCTTATGTTGTTATACTCGCCACAGAGTTAGACTTTGACTCACAGGGGCCACCCTGGTGTTTCCCTATTCAGATCCCAAAGCTCGCAACAGAGTGAGGACCTGAGGGACTACGTATCAGGGTGGTTTGGTGCTCTCCCCACCAGGAGGCACCCCTTGGCAATGGGCTTCCTTCTCTGGAGTGAGGGATATCTGGCTATTCCCGTGTTTTAAGACTCGTAACTGAGGCTCCACGGACCCCTTTTTTGCATAATATATATATATATATATATATATATATATATATATATATATATATACACACGCACCTTTTTTAGGTAATGCGTTTCGGCTTATTAACAGACAAGAACAAGCCTTTTTCAAGCCATAAAAATCCTTCTGACATCAACCAACATATATACATAAAATGATATTATTCCTCAATATGGCCTCCATCTACTTCTGGGTTGTATTCACAGCCTTGCTCGGAGTATGTAATTTACATCTCAGTCTTCACTACTTATACTGCACTAATTAGTGTTACCCCAAAATCACAAACAATTATTTAATCCAAAATTACCTGTCTTGCAGGTGGCGCACTGCCTGCGCCGGGGATCCCCTGAAGCTCTCCCGAACAGCTGAGCTTCTCATCAGAAGTACCCGAAGCCTCTGTCATCCTCCCAAAATCTCCCGGCAGCCGAGTGTCTCCATACATCTCAGATTAGACTCTCGGCTGCTTGGGAGAGCTTCGGGGGGGGTCCCAGGTGCTGGTAGTGTATGTCACACTGCCTGCGCCGGGAACGGGCCAGGAGACGTGCGGACGCTGGGAACGGGTCCCAGGTGCGTCAACTGTTGTTTTTTGGGTTTTTTTTAATTTAGCTGCAGTTAACCCCTGGCTGACCGCAGCAGGGCTGCGGTCAGGCAGGGGTTAACATTTTCCGGCGTATAAGGCAAACCCCTGACAATCTTCTTAAAAGTCAAAGGTCTTCTTATACGCCCTGTCGACTTACATGCCGGAAAATACGGTAATAAGTTATTAAAATAGAGCACTAGAGGAGGTCAGATTGTTTTATTTCTAAGGTTGGGTTTCAGTGCCTGCTAGGCTTTTAGAGGAGAATGTCAGGAAGACAATACCTCCATATAGTGGCCCATGTGCAGCCCCACAAGATATGGGTAGTCCTCAGGTAGCTCCACATATGGACAGTTACTACATATAACTATTTTATATACAGTAAATATTCATATATGTTACCCAACACACATTGTAGATGCAAAATGCATCTTAGGTGGCTGTCTGCAGTAGCATTTCTGTGGAGGGAGCCAAGGATCAGGACAGCAAAGAGTTCTATGTCTCTGGAACACACAGTAAAAATAACAGTTTCCCATGGTATCTGGTAAATGAATGAATTTGACTTCTCTATCTAGCACCCAAAAAGGCTAAAACTGTTAATTTAAAAGGATTTTTAAGTAAGATCCCACTGTGTGAAAGAGCATAATAGACTTATTTCATCATTCATATTTTGCAGTATGTTGCCATTTACCAACAAAACTAAGACCAAAACACACAATTTTTTGGCCTCCATTCCATTTGGCAACAGAGGCCTATAGACATATTTATTATACATGAAGGGAGGTTTCCCAACATACATGGTAAACATGTGGCACATATGGAATTCGAAATTAGCCTAATATTTCTAAACTTATAGGGGTTTTCACATGAAAACAGACTTGCCCCTTATTCACATGATGTGGATGTTTCAGTGTTAAATGCAAGGTTTAAGCAAATTAGACTTTTGGTGAATTGATCAATTTGGAATGTCTTAGAATGGTTCAAACTAGGAAGGTGTCCAGTCCAGTAATATCGGTTTTGCTCCTTGAGGTGTTCCTGAGCTGGACAAACATTACATGCAATATTTTTCCTGTTAAAAGGAGAAAACAAACGGAAAAAAAAACAAAAAAAACTTCTATATGCCCATAATCTGTAGAAAAACTGGGCTTCCACTTTTTTTTTTATATCCGTCCCCCTGCTGCTGGCTCACGCATATACTTACTACTGATAATTGGTGTCGGGTGGCACGGCCCGAGTCCGGTCCCACTCTGCCATTCAAATCCCGCATGCGGTGATGTCACGTCTCTTCTCACCCCTTCTTTCTCCAGGGCAAATAAGGCTGGAAGTCGGGTTCTCCAATACATCTCACTCTCATAGCAATGCATTAGAGACTAGGACTTCCAGCCTCCCTAGCTGCAAGCCAGTCGGCGTTGTCACATGGTCACCTGTGGGATTTGAACTGCACTGTGGGACCGGACTTAAGCCGTGCCGCGGGACACCAATCATCAATAGTAAGTATATGCACCAGCGTGCAGACAATTAAAAATAATAATTAAAAAAAAAAAAAAAAGTGGAATGCTTCTTTTTATTCCAGGTCAATATATATATATATTTTTAATTTAACAAATACCTGATAGAAAACACGATGGAATTGTTAACATCACCTGTGATATATTTATTTTCAATGTAATTTTTTGAATAATTAGGAAGGATTTATTTACACTTAGTACATGTGGAATTAGAAGAGTTCCTCTACATGCTTGTTATGTTTTGAATTACCAAAGATAGTTTGATGTATATTAAGAACTTTTAATACATATGTTTCAGAATAGAGTAGTATTTAACACTGAATGGCAGGTAAGTGAAATATACTCTGAATTACCGCTCACACAGTTGCAGTTTATTGCTAAATATTGTTAGGAAGGTATTGCCTGAGATAGTTTATCTTTCACAGGAAATGGGCAAACTGAGGATATTTATTTTTCTGGCCAGTAGGAGTGTGGTGACAGGTCAATTAGAAAACACTATCTTGGCAGGAGTTTCTATTATAAATCTCAGCTAGAAGAATTTATCTCTTTTAAATGTTTGCATGAAGGGCATCTCACTCAAAAAAAAGACCTCATCACCTCAGACTTATTTTGTACCACACTTAGTTTTTAGATGGTGGATCATGACTCAAAAGTAATTTTAAAAAAACTTTAAATATCTAGATTATAGAATATCTAAGGAAATTATTTCCATTCATCATTCTATTGACATAAATATTCTTCATTAGTGAAGGTTAATTTAAAGGCGCTGTGCAGATAATACTTTTATATTCAGTGAAGGCAGATGCTAGTGATATCTAGAAACAGAAAAAAGCTGCATCACAGACCAGCTTCAGATAAAATGTCCAGTCATCATTTGGTATCCATGAAAAATACACGCAGGTTGGTAGAAAATGGCTCCATGTGGCCATAAACAGTCATTTTGCAGGTAAATCTCCTGCTTTCTGAAGCCTTGAGGAAAGCTCCATTTTCTCCCAAACTAACAAAACTTTTAGGAAGGAATCCTGGCACTCACCAATATCTTTCTTGAGGTTTTATTCATATAGCTGGGAACAATTAAAACCAATGGTACAATAGGACACATTTCAGCAAAGAAGGCCTTTGTTAACCCCTTAGCGACCCGTGACGTATCTGATACGTCATGGTGCCGCGGGGGGAGTTCAGAGAGGGTTCAGAGACAAGTTTGACAGCTGCATTTAGAGGCTTTGCGCCGCACGTCTCTGGTGTCTAGTGGGTTGTATCTCCTAACCCCCCTTCCCCGTGCGATACGATCGCGGGGGGAGATCCGTCCTTCTGCCCGTGCCGGGCATCAGCGTTGCAATGACGCTGATCCCGGCTCGGCAATACATTGCTATGGCCTGCGGCAGGCCAAAGCCACGTATCACCGATCTCACTGATCATTGCTGTGTATATACACAGCATTGATCTCTATGAGAGATCAGTGCTGTGTATATACAAGTCCCCCAGGGGGACTTCTAGTTAATGTAAAAAAAAAATACTTGTTTTTTTAATTAATAAAAAAATCCCCTCCCATAATAAAAGTCCATATCACCCCCCTTTTCCCATTTTATTAATATAAACAAACATATTTGGTATCACCACGCGCGTAATCGCCTGAACTATTAAATTATCCTGATTCCTGATCTCGCACGGTAAACGGCACCAGCGCAAGAAAATTCCAAAGTGCAAAATTGCGCATTTTTGGTCGCATCAAATCCAGAAAAAATAAAAAGTCACATATGCGTAATCAAGGTACTGATAGAAAGTACACGTCAAGGCTCAAAAAATGACACCTCAATCAGCCCCATAGACCCAAGGATAAAAGTGCTATAAGCCTGGGAATAGAGCGATTTTAAGGAACATATATTTGTTAACAATGGTTTGAATTTTTTAAAAGCCATCACATAATATAAAAGTTATACATGTTACATATCGTTGTAATCGTAATGACTTAAGGAACATATATAACACGTCAGTTTTACCCCAGGGTGAACGGCGTAAACAAGAAACTCCCTGAAATGAAAACAAATTCCTTTTTTTTTTTTTTCAATTTGACAGCGCAAATGATTTTTTTCCGGATTCGCAGCATATTTTATGGGAAAATAAAGTCTGTCATTGCAAAGTACAATTGGTGTCGCAAAAAATAAGGGCTCATGTAAGTCTCTAGGTGAAAAAAATGCAAGTGCTTTGGCCTTTTAAACATAAAGTGGAAAAAGCAAAAGCGCAAAAACGAAAATTGGCTTTGACCTTAAGGGGTTAAAGTCATTCCTTGCTAAAACATGTCCTGTACCAGTGACCAGTGATTGGTCACCTGCAATGTGAATACAACAGTGATTTTTCTGTGCTTACAGTCATTGATTTACTATCAACCTGCATGAGTTTTTCATAAATGGGGTTGGTGAATGACGGAGCTATTTTATTTTATTTATTTTTAATTTAGCCTGTGGATATTACCAATGACTACAAGAAAACGATGCTGAGGATCAAGGTGAGAAACTTACCTTCATCCTCAGCGCCACATGCACAAAAAGGACATATCAGTAGGTTAGATTCATCCAACCTGCAGATAGTTCCCCTTTAAGACTATTTAGCCATACAAACCCTTTAAAGGGTTATTGCTATTTTTTTTTTAAGTGATTGCATATTATTAGGATAAACTAAGACTTTGATAGGTGGGGGGCAGCTTGTGTGGACAGGGACCTGCTGCAGTTTGTTGTCTGTACAATTAGTAGTAGACATTCCAGCCATGTATTGAAAAAAAAAATCTAAGGGATTTAGCAATAAACAAGTGCTTCAGTCCCTCTATTCTCAAAATCATGCAGGTCTCAAAGGTTGGAACAGTTTAGTCAAACTGTTCATATATATATATATATATCTATCTATCAGGTGAAAATAGCTTTCCTCCTTTTGGCCAAACATACCTGTCAAATAATAATAATAAAAAAACATTTTGACATGTCCTAGTGTTCAAACCTCAACTGGTCATAAGAGTAAACAGGGAGAGAAGTGCGCTGTCACACACCTCTTTCCCTGCTGTGCCTCTACAATACCAGGAAGGCCCCCAATAACATACATTATAAGTCTGTCCTGGTCACATGACACAGAGGCAGGAGAGAATGCACACTTCTTTTAGATTTTTCTTGCGGTCATTCGGGGTCTGGGACCATTAAAAACTTTTGCTATGTCTCCACCACGCCAATTCCCCCCGCCCGCCCCAAAACAAGTGCAGTTAGAAACACTGCTTTAAAAGCGTAATGTTAAGTAAACATAGGTTAAAGATGGAAACGAGCCTAAGACTAGATATTGTTTGTAGGCTGTGGAGACAAATAGACCCTTATGGGGCAGTAAACGCAAAATAGTAGGATATTTGTAAGTAAAGCAGTTCATGTTTCTTAATAAAAACATTAAAAATAGCATGAATAATTGAACAGAATGCCTTTAAATTATATGCATACAAGATTTACCTAGGATAAACTTGCAAAAAAGTGTATAAATGTAACGTTTACCAAGAACCTTGGGTAAAAATCTAAAAAGTAACAGTAAATTATTTCTTTTAAAAATTGTAAAAAGTTTCTGAAATTCTAAAAACCATTGGGTCTATGAAATGCTGCTGTCCAACCTAAACATTTTCTCTGTACATAAACCTAAGGAGACCCGTTGATAATACAAGCCCTCAAGATATTTTTCTGTAGCTTGTAACAGACAATGGTAAAGAAAACAAATCCTGGGGATCTAGCTTTAAAGTATTCTCACGTTTATATTCTTAAATCTGTTTCTCCTATCCAGTGGTTAGCAGCTAGATACTAGGAACTGATTCAGAACTCATAAAAAAAAAAATCCATAAACTGACTACATATTCACTGAAAATCAGGGAAGTCATTATCTAACAAAATATCTGTAATGATATGAGAGCTTTGCAAATAAAGATGCTTCCAATTCCTCAGAATACTACTTCATAAACTGGAAAATTCATTAGAACCCTTGAAAACTGTGAGAAAATGTGTTCTTGGAATCAAATTATTATTTAAGGCCTCAATATCATGCTAATGTGTAGATTTTATTGCCTTATTGCTGGCCTTGTTTTAAATGCACGTTTCACCTAAGTGGCAATTCTTTTTAAATTTCCCAGCGGTGAATTGCTAATTTGTTTTTCAACATTTCAACCTGGACTGGGACTTTTAATGATCTTGCTGTATAATATATGTTTATCTCAATTTGTGTTTGGTATATAAGTGTCCTCAAGGGACCCCTTAAGCAAGAGCTAATAAATCTGAAATTCTCGTCACAGACCTTGAGGTGGGTAAATCAATTCTAGAAGTACAATCTGTTTGTCTTTCACAACTGATTTGTGTAGTTACATATCTACTTACCATTCGGACATAGGGAAATGGAAATACACACTGCTTGGAGGATATAAAAAAAAAAAACACACGCAGACCACAAAATTCAGGCATGCCATTAAAATATACAAGGGCTGTTAGCACAAGCCAGAGGTGACACATGCTCCAGATGTTACAGTAAAAATATGTAATCTGAAAAAAAGGGAAAGTGAAACAAGCCATTCCATTTATCAATTTTTCTTTATAGCTCTTCCTTTTAGGTGCTTCTGAGAGGAATTGCAAGAAAGACCTAAAAAAGACGCAGTAGAGTAAAAATACTTTTTTTAATAGACTTGGGGGTGCATAAAAATAAAAAAAGAAACTGTACTCATCTTCCCCGATTCACTGCTGTTCCCAAAGAGTTCAGAACCCGATGCTTTCCCCCTGGATTCCTCTCAAGTTTTATGCCTACAGGAGCTGTACGCTCAGCAAGTCACTGAATGTCACGCAACTAATAGCTAAATTCGGCTGTTACCAGTAATAACAACCAGGAAGTCAGCATTTAAGGCCCTATTACACGGAGGAGCAAACGAGTGCCGACATGTCAGGTCAACGCTTGCTTGATCCCCGTTCCCCGCCGGTGCCATTACATGCATTGGTAGCGAGCGAGTAAGAGCCAGGGGGGCCACGTGAAGGTGCGGGCGGGGGGGGGGGGGGGGGGGGGGGGGGGGGGGGGGGGGGGGGGGGGGGGGGGGGGGTTGGCTGCCCTGGTTATTGCTTTATTATATGGGCAGCCGATAGAAGATGGGGGCGCTATTACACGGAGTGGCGACATTCCGTCCCCCTCTTTTTAAATAATTGAATAATAACAGAATTAAAAGGTAGTATCTAACACAAGTTAAGATGAGCTACCATTTGGACTGGCAGAAGATGCTGATGTTAATGGTAAGCCAAATGGATTTATACAGGTAAAAGGACATTGAGGGCCACTTCTAATATTCTAAACTATTTGAAAATAGCGGGCACATTATTTCTTATAATACAAACCATGACTTCTTTTGAATTAGGGGGAGCCACCTATCCACCACTGACTATTAGGAAACTATTAGGCACTTGTACTCTAATGATTACAGTAGCAAAGGCACTGTACTTTATAGTACTCTCTGGAGCTGGAGCTACCTGTTAGATAGGAGCGCCTCATCTTAGTCATTCAGGGGTACATACAGATAGAACTTCCTTCAAAAGCAATAAGTGGCAAACCGCTTCTAGAGGAAAACATAAGCAGTGCCTATGTGCTAACACTCATCTCTGTATAATTGTCAGGTTCTGACATCAGAATTGGTTGATTATATGCTGTTTGCAGAGCATGTAGTGGAAAATGTCCACTTATGTGTATTATAATCACTGCACAACTTTAACTGCTATTGTAATGACTGTCATTAGGATATAACTATACCTGCCATTAAGCATTCCGTTACGTGCCCTAAGTCAGAGACCTGTAAGGGTGACAAACTTATTGTGGTTATATTTCCCTTGGTAAAAGCCATTGAAATTCATCTAAGACTGCAGATCAGTTTACAATATAATTTTTTGTTTGTTTTAGATAAATAAAGCTTATAGCTTGCATAATGAAGGGTTATGCAGCTTTCTAAAATACACCGGGAGGAAAACAACAATCTGATGCAGCTTTACTCTATTTTTGTGTCTTTGTTTTAAAAATGATAGAGCACATTATAGCCCCCCCCTTGTGAAATCTGCACCCCTTCTTCAGATATGTACTTGCGCCTTAGTTAAAAAGAGACTGATCAAACCTCTTCAGGCTAATAGCGCACATTCTTATTACGGTGTGAAGTATGACAGGCCACAGAAAAGTAAGAGCAATATCAGAAAAATACATTGATAATGAAATGGCTAAGATGGTCTGGGCAAGTGATGGGTGCCTGTCCTGTTTATATACATTGCTTTAGCATTTTAGGAGTAAACAAAGCGCTTTTGTTAGAACCAGCCAGTGTGTGTCTTAACACCATTCATCATTTGGGTAGTTATGCTAGTGAGGAAACGGTGCATGCACAGCATATAACAGGCAGACATATAAGGTCAGGAGGGATGAGTGAGAGGAGCACAGACTCACTCTGTCTGCGGTGCGGTGGACCAGTCCGAGGACCCCCCTGGTATGGGCCCTGCCAGGGAGAGAAGGAGGGAGCAGAATACCCACTCTGTGCAGAAAAAAAGAGGGGAAATGGATAATAAAAAGTAGGAAACGGGGAGGAAAAGCTTCACAAAAGCCACAATACAGAGCACTGGCTTATAGCTCACTTAATGGAGCAATGTTTCAACCAGAACATTACACTTACTGTGACTGAAGAAATATAACAATAGTAGATGATAAATTCCAGACAATAATGATGCACAACAAATGCAATGTTAAAAGGGCAACACACAAATAACAAAAAAGATCTTCACCTGCAAAGGAAAACAAACACTGGAATAAAAAAAGCTCAGTACACACCAGCCAGTTTCTGCTGCCACAATTGGCACTGTGCACATGATGGATAGGAGTGTAAGTCAGAGGGTTCTCCTATAACACAGGTCAATCATTTTTTTTATATGGTCCTTTAATTTCAGAAACAATAAAGCCTATGTGAATAGATTTTTTTTTTTTTTTTTTAAAGAAAGCAACAAAGCAAACAACTTTCTCAGATACAAACCTGTGATAGGGATACAATTAAAGGGGTTGTCCATGATTAGACAGAACACAGCTACTTTCTTGTAAAAACAGCACCAGCTCTATCTACAGATTGCGTGTGGAATTGCAAATCAGCACCATTCACTCCAATGGAACAGAGCTGCAAAGCCATAATCAGGTTATGTCCACACAGTCAAAATTATGGCCTTTTTTTTTTAAATGACAGCCGTCTAAAAACAAATATGGTGTGAACTGGTGTCATGCAGTTTCTGTAAGAAAGCGGCCATGCTTGTCTAAGCCTGAATAACCCCTTTAAAGTAGCCAACCCCCAACACATGTAATGTTACTCACCCCGCCCCCGTTTCCCAAGATGTGGGTTTATAGCTTGTATGATAATTTGTGGAATTTTTAGATGGGTGTATTAGGCCATGGGTCTGCTGATAGATTCAGGGGGTGTATCTACAAACCCATCACCTGATATTTACTCCATTTATTAACATTTAGGTCATGCCCATTTGACTATTCCCTGAACAGACTATAAACCCACATAACTTGGGACAGAAGGGCATATCAAGAAACTGTAAGAAGGTTTGTAATCATGATACTCTAAGCTGCTTAAAGCGCCTCTGTACACACAATCTGACCCCCCCCCCAAACCACTTGTACCTTCAGATAGCCGCTTTTAATCCAAACTCTGTCCTGGTGTCCATTCGGCAGGGGATGCAGTTATTGTCGTAAAAAAAAAATTTTAATACTGCAGCGCTGTGTCTAACGGCCGGGGCTTACATTTGTATATGCATTAGGCTGGCACACCCTCTCTGTCCTTCCTCCTCACCCTCCTCATCATTAGGAATGATCCAGGCAGATTGCTTCCTATTCCCCACCTGTGTGTATAATGAACATGGGCTGAATCTTTATTACACCTGTGCAAAGCTCAAACAGCAGTAACTGTTCCTGGGTCATTCCTAATGAGGAGGAGGGTGGGGAGGAAGGACGGAGAGGTGGTGCCAGCCTAATGCATATACAAATGTAAGCCTCGGCAGTTAGACACAGCGCTGCAGGATTCAAAGTTGTTTTTATGACAATAACTGCATCCCCTGCCGAACAGACCCCAGGACAGATCTTGGATTAAAAGCAGCTATCCGAAGGTACAAGTTTAGTCCTTTAGGAGGACCTGCGTGTATCATGCTGTGTTTATATAGCTATCTAAATTTAAGTACATGTTGTTGACACATTAGACTTTCCACCTACAGCTCTCCTATTACTAAATAATCAAGAACAATAAATTTATTTTGTTCTGTTTTTGGGAACCCAAGTAACTGACCAAGTGCCGACCATCACATCTGCATTCTTAGAAAAGGAAAACAGCATTTTGTAAAAGGGGTGATTTGAACTAGAATATTCCTTCCTCTTTAAATTAGATAGCCCCCTAAGCCCACCCTGTTCCCCACAAAATTTAATTACCCTGTTTCCCAGGAGTTCCTCACCTGTATATACCCTTTGTGAGCAACTTTATTCTGTTTTTTTTTTGTTTTATCTCTAGACAAATTCTGAAAGTTGACAGAAAATATTAATCCAAAGACTGATCATCTAAGCTCATTATAATTATATAATGCAATAATACAAAATTCGATCATAATGGATCTTCAATGCGTCAAAGCCATTAGACAAGATCTCCAATAGATTTGACAATAAATATACATAAGGTACAGAATCAAAACCGTTAAAAATGTTTAATAAAATACAGTAACAAAAATTATGTTCAGCCAAAAGAACATGCAATTTCTTTTGGCTCCCTTAAAGTTGTCCATTATCCTTCATACTTTTGTATATGAAGCCAAATGCATGAATTATCGTGATGCTTAGCAGAATTACAAAACACGCTTGAAAATGTTAGCAAAACAAATTAGTGAAAATGAAGAGTGATGACTGCGTGGTAATATTAAGGCGGTGAGGCAATAGTGACATGTTAAAAAGAGTCTTTCCTTAGATAGTTTTTCAAGATTTTTATATTGATATTGATTGAAAACTGTCCGAAGTATCCTTAGATTGTTTGCAGACCATTGCTGACATAAGGATTTTTTAACATGTTGAAAGACCACGATCAGCAGACATTGTGCACATCCTATAACACCAAACAATTATTGGCCTGAACGGCTGGTAATGGGCCAAGTTAGGACAATCATTTTGCCTCAAAGGGTCTCTCTTTATTCTACAAATACAAGGTGGCCATACTAGAGATCCTTGACAACAACTGATCTCTTAAAGCAGATCTATAGGTTGTGTAATAAGAGTGGTAATTTGTACCAGAAGTCATGTGGTAGTATATCAGTCCACGCTCTCTATGGTATTAGCTTCAGAAGTCTAATTCATCAAATTAAAAACAGGTCAGGCTACACACTATTAACTAGTAGATGCAGTCAACTCTGGATCTCTCAAACAGATACACTAGCAGTGACAGTACAGCAGACTTTGGGGGTGAAGTACCATATGTTTGAGTTTCTAAAAAACACTTGTCTTACATCTCTATCTTTACAGGAACACATCAAAGGCTAGTGACTAGACTGACACTGACTATACCAAAGTCCTTACCAACTGATTACTAATTCTGAGCATAATAATGGAAGGTTTATAGCGGCTTCATAGAACAATGAAAATTTGTCATAACTATTCTGATTTCCTTAACTAAAATAAAGTGCAGCTTTACAACGTGACAATAGCAGATGCAGGCCAGCTTTATAAAAAGTTATACCGCCTCTTGTAAGAAACATAATATATTACAATGTTATATAGATATTTTTACAACGAACTCTGGAATAGTCACGAACCATAACAGCACATATAGCAATTTCCTCTTTCTAAGCATATGTATCAATGAATATCCCCAAGAGAAGGCAACATTCCAAAAAAGCTAAATATTACAGCACTGACCTTGTTCTTTTCCACACTTTCATTTATGCAAAAATAGAAAAAAAATTATAGAAAAGGGTGCTCCCCTAGTACCCCATCTTCACTTGAATGGAAGAGGAATCCACCGATCTGCTAGATCGCAGCTCGTTTACTGGACCTATTCTACGGCCCGATGATCGTTGAGCAAGGGCTGCAGGGACATCATTACCGATATCCTTGCAGCCCTTGCAGCATACATTACCTGCAGGGCTTCTCCTCTGTTCTGTCTTCCGGCGGTCCCGGCCTGTGGTTGGCTGATCGCTCCGTCAGCTGTCAGGCCACTCTGAAGCTAGAGCGCGCGGGACCCGGGGAGGAAGACAGAGCGGCGGAGAAGCCCTGCAGGTAACGTACTGTGCTTTTCAAATAGTTGGTCGCCCGCCGCGCACCGCTATTCCATGATCTGCTTCTCTCATCATATCAGATCCCTTCCAATAGCCATGTCGACATTCAACAAACACAATCTACGACACATCAACTGTGCTATTTCCACAGACCATCAAGGAGATTACCAAGCTCTTTTATTTATAGAATAACATACAGACAACTGTTATCTGCTTAATGCTAATGTGTGACAACACAGTTCTACAATGGACTATACAATTAGGCATACACTAGCACATTCATGTGCCAATATATCTGAAAAAGAACAACAATCTATGGGAATGAAATCCTTAAGAAGTCCAGAGTAAAGAAAAATTTTCAAGCAGACGTGGAGGAACAGAATAAACAAGTTTTACTTACCTCTCCCCGTGACTCTGTAGTGCCGTCTCGCTGTTCTGGGACCCGCCACTAGGTTCGGGGACCTCCTGCTCCAGGGATGTCACAACTCAGATGGATTACCCATTCAGTCAATTGGGACACCACTGCAGTCACTGATTGGCAAAGTGGGTAATCCTTTAGCCGCATTGGGGGGGGGGGGGGGGGGGGGGGGGGAGAATCCAAGAGGGGATTCTACAGCCTGTGACACAGAGCTTCGAGGTGTGAAGAGAGGTAAATAGTGCTTGCTTATTATGTTCTCCCTGCTCTTGTCTGCTTGCAAATTTCTATTTTCAGACTTCTAATTGAACTTGATATACAGATCTATAATTATTAAACTAGATTATTGCTTACATTACTACTAGTTAATCATATATATGTCTGTTTATTATATAGTATACAGACATATACAGCCTTAGTTTTCAGATCTGAGGCATGGACTCCACAAGATGTCTGGTCCTGTAGTATCCAATTCCTAGATGTCCGCAGCAGATCCTTATAGCAGCAAAAAATTTGCGGTGAGGCCTCCAAGGGTCCAATCCCATCTTTTTGCTGCCAACATATTTCCTACAAGACTTAACAGTTCATTTGTCACCTAATCATGCCACCCTTTGACAGGAACTATTGTCAAAAGACGATGCTACTGACTATTTGTTTTAATGCCATGTTTTAATGGCTATTCAGCATATATGCGTGTTAAAATTATACATCTAGACCTATTTATGCATATGCGAGTGTTCTAATCATATCTATCTAAATCAGGAAAAAAAAAAGAAGGTGGCATAAATCTCAACATCCTCACCGTATTTTTTGGTGTATAAAGATGATTGTTTCAGAAGTAAACTGAATTTAAATGAATCTTAGAACTGTGATATTGACTTCAGCTTCAGACTGATCAGACTTAAAAATTGTAGCTAGAGCTGATTAAATGACGGTGACTGATACATGAAGATCCATCTGTATTCTATTCCTGTTCCTTCAACTCCCACATGCTGTATTTAAAGCAGAGAGATTGCTAGCACTCAACTCCTAAGACACAGTTGGTGCAGCGGCTTCTCCAATATTTCATTAAAATCCAGAGTAACTCAGTAACTGCTGAGAAAAAGTGTTCTCCAAGGGATTCTACTGCTTAGGTGCACGTACAAAACCTCAGCAAACAGCCCTAAAAATATGAGTATCATCCATTTCTCTGCAAGTTTAGCACGTCAGAAGATGAACAAGCAACTGGTTTTAACAAAATGAATGGTTCTTGGATACAAGGGGTTTTCATGGAATTTAAGATCCGTGAGGGTCTGATCCAGTGACCCTATAATTTTGCTAAGTGATTCTAATGGGCAGTTTATTACAGATGTTGGTTTCTACTCCTACAGTATCAGCTAAACTCGCATTTCTTGTGTCATTACAGGAGTGAACAAAGTTATGTGTATTAACCAGATAAAAGCTTTGTCACTTGCGTATGTAAGTATACTGAGGCGGTGGAAATAAGCGGGGTCGGATTCTCCTCATAACTCACCCTTTAGGCAATGTTACAATACCTTTTAGTATAGGAGGAATTTTTCTTTGTCATTCAGCTGAATATCTTAAGAACATGATGCTGAAATTGGTGAATTGCAGATCAATACTCTATCTAATCCATATAACAACAACTCAGGCAGTTACTTTAACTACATAAATAGCTATTTCCCCTTTCCTTTCAAAAACAGCATAACTTTTGCCTATATATCAATGCAATTCATGCAGATCTCACAGCACTGATCTCCTATATGCAGGATAACTGATAAATGCCTAACCAGTCAGCATCCAATCTCTTTCAGCATACAGAACTTGGCTATCTTGATCAGGTCTTTATAGTTGAATGAAGTGTCAGTACACATGTCCAACCACCATTTAATCAGGTAACATTAGAACCCCTTGTGATCGGTGGGGGTCCCAGCAGTTGGGACCGCACTGTTCAGACACTTGTCAGATTTCGAGTTGGTGGAAAATCCATTTACATTTATTGCTATAAATACAAAATTACATTTTATCAGGGTCTTGAAAAAAAAAAATTAAGTTGTTTTTCAAAAACTCTGAAGTGGGTCTAATGCTAATGCTCAAAGAAAACACAAAAAATGACTGTGGGGCTCAGAACAGAATAGACACAAGTTAGAAACAAGCTGCTGGTGGTTACAACCAGGTTTGTTAAGGCACACAGACTAAAACATGCAAGAATAGTTACTAAAGCTATACACAAAAAGGCAAAAACACAAATGATAGGTTTGCTTTTCTGTTTTACACTGTTGGCTTGGTTCAAGAAAATATATATAAAATGCATATGCATAGTCTGAACCAGAGACTAATGTTAACATGAAATGGCAGGTTAAGAAGTGAAATCTGCTTCTTTTTAAACCAAACCAATATCAATCTGTATAGTACAGTACTTAGATAGAAGAAGAAACTAAATCGGTTACTCACTGAACTTCTCCTACAAGTGGTCTGGGTATACTTGTCATGTTGTTTTGGCTTTACCACCTTGGGATCCTGGCTTTCTTTCTGGCATTTGCATGATGTTTTCTTAGGGAACAGAGGGAAAAAATATAACAAGCTCCCCAGAAGTTTCAATATAAAACTAAGACAACTTGAAGATGTGAAAAATATTAAGAACCATGACAGCTTACAGTCTTAGGCTGGGTTCACACTATGTATATTTGAGGCTGTATTTGGTCCTCATGTCAGGTCCTCATAGCAACCAAAACCAGGAGTGGATTGAAAACACAGAAAGGCTCTGTTCACATAATGTTGTAATTGAGTGGATGGCCGCCATACAACGGTAAATAACTTCCATTATTTCAATACAACAGCCGTTGTTTTAAAATAACAGCACATATTTGCCATTAAATGACGGCCATCCACTCAATTACAACATTATGTGAACAGAGCCTGTGTTTTCAGTCCACTCCTTGTTTTGGTTGCTATACAGCCTCAAATATACAGCCTCAAATATACATAGTGTGAACATAGCCTCAATGTTGGGAGATTTATCAAGACCGGTGTACCTGTTCACCGGTTCCCTTCCCCCATTGCCATGCGGCAGCCCCAGAGGTCTACACCAGCTCTGGAGCTGGTGTTAATTTTCTTCATGATTAACTTCTAGCTTGCTTTCTGGTTAGGGATGGTCCGAACCTGCCGAGGTTCGGGTTCGTATGAACCCGAACGCTCGGCAGCAGATTCCCGCTGTCTGCCCACTCCATGGAGCGGGCGGATCCAGCAGGAGTAACTCCTGGAAAACTGGGATACAGCCTATGGCCATGGCTGTATCACAGTTTTCAAGGCGGTCCTCCCGCTGGATCCGCCCGCTCCACGGAGCGGGCAGACAGCGGGAGTCATTACCGAGGGTTCGGGTTCGTACGAACCCGAACCGAACTTGGTTTGGACGAACGCGAACCGAACTTGGTTCGGACCATCCCTATTTCTGGTGCATGGTAAAAACAGCAATCAGCATATTTATCCATAGTGCTATAGTAAAAGCATGTCTATCATGTTCATGAAGACCAATATATGACCGTATGGTAGTAACAATTGGTGACAGGTGTGCAGACCTGACAACTTGTCACACAAGTAGTAAACACAAGACCTGAAACACGAGACCTGAAACAGAGGATATAAACACTGTTATTTAAAGAAACCAGTCATGCTGCCTGAACCCCAAGGAATGGGGAGTGGACACTAGTGGCTTTTCCCTGCCCCACCAGCCTTGATTAATAGCTTTCTCCTGATACCCAAACAAGAAGAGATCTGTCACTCATGGGTGGTGAGGATGAAAGAAGCAGCCGGGACAAACTTTAGAAATTACAATGGAAGAAATGGGCTGTTATAGGAATAAGCATCGGTAAAACTAAATTAGGGAATATGCCATATAAGAAAATAAAGAGGGCTCTAAAATCCTAACATGACTTTACATAAAGAATCCTACAAAAATTTCTGCACAGGATGTGAAATTAAAGCTGGCTAAGAAATTGCAAAGTGGTAAAAAATGGTGACATCCATAAGTTTGTAAAGTGAGGCAAGTGGGAAGCATGGAGTCGACAGAAGACTTTCACAAAGAAAAAACTTAAAGCATATCAGTCAGCAGAACAGTTTTGTTTTGCACGACAAGCAATCTGGAACTGTCGAGCTTTATAGATGAGACTCAGGCGAGAAGGAAGAAAAAAAAAAAGAAAGGTCTTCTGACAAAACGACCTATAAAATAAATAGTAGTACTCTGTGTCAGATCTGGTTGGGGAATTAGATATGTGGACACATGATATATTAAAATATCAGTGTGTAAAATATTCGAGGTGCTGAAACGCATCTTTTAAACTGCTCTATATTTTATGAAGTCTTAAAGTCATTTAGGAAAGAAAAGTTAAACTAAAACGTAGTAAAATAGTAGTTTATCAACATGTCTGCTCTCTTCATCATGTGCCAAGATTTACCACAGCCATTTTATCAGTCGCTAAAACATAGTCTACTCTCAGTTTTCTGACATATTAAGTGGATCTGTCCCTGAAATACATGTATTATACAAAGCGAATAATGCGTTCAAGATTTAATTCAATAAATATTTTCTCTCCTCTAAAAACGGTAAGCTGATGCAGTGCTGCAGTAAAGTCAATGGAGAAAAAGTGGCATAAATAAACTATAGGAGTTTGCTCATGAAAGCAACCCGAGTCCATATATCCTATTAGGGTACACTGATGAATTAAAGGGGATCTCTGCTTGACCCCATTTTCTTTTAGAGAGCGCTTAAGCCTTTCATGTTTTACTTGGATCTGAATGGTTGCCATGTTACAATGCACTTTGGCCGCAGTGGCAATGTCTGTCTGGCTGTGGCTTTCCCCACAGAAATGGCAGTTTTTGAGAGGTGAATACATGGCAATCAGCTGATCGTCACAGTCGCTCCTCTATGAAATAATTTGTATTTAATAAGCCCTTTAAACCTTCTATACACAACCATGCTATTGCTGCATTTGTATAAAGCTGAACTAGAACATACATAGGGCCTTACTATACAATCATACTATACAATGGGAAAAAGAAAAAAAATATGAGCAGCTTCACTGTACTATATGTGCCACCCAACAGACTATTGCATAAAGCGCTGTGTATAGGAGGCCGAAGCCAAACAAGATTGGAAGATTTTTTTTTTTTCCTTACCAGTTGTTGTTGTTGTTGTAATTGTTTAATTGTCTCATCTTTTTTCTTTGACTCCTCTTTGAGTTGTTGAATCTCTCTGAGAAGATCTTCCGTCTTGATGGAAAAAAAAAACACATTAATTTAGATGGTAACAGTTTTACAAGGGGTATAGAAAAAAAAATACATTATTTATGTTTTAGTTGGGATAAAGCATACAATTTCCCTGCAGCAGATACTACATTACACCTACCAAAATCAAAGGCCAATGATTTAATACATGGAGGTGGTAGGCCGGAGTGAGCAGGAACAATTCATCCCCCCCTCCACCATGCTTCCAACACAGTGCTTAGGCTATGTTCACATCACATTCCATGATTGGAATAGAAAGACAAAAATGTCAGTGTGGAACCATGCCTAATAGACCCCACTGCCTAGAAACGGTCTCCCTCACTATCATTTTATCAGATAAAATAGTGGCAAAGAAACTTTTCCAACAGTAAGTAAATAATCTTGAGGTGTCTGTTTCATGTGTTCCCTCTAATCGTGCATATACTGAACCAATACAGTAACTGGAACATTTAAGTCTGCTTTTAAACTAAAGATTCTTCTCTGAGAAATTACTGCCCAAAAAGAATGCTTTAATGGACATTACTGTCATGAATAATAGCATGATGAGCTCTTGAGTCACTGCCTTGCCATTAAGTCCTGCAAACTTATCTCTTCTAATGAAATGGATGCATCTATTACAAGAAAACAGCAATGGATTACTTGAACAATAGCAAAGAGCAAGACATTATCCCAGGCAGTAATAAGGAGAGTATAACTTTAAGCCTAATTTGCAGCCAATTTATGGGAATCCAAAAGCATGAGATGCCGTGTTTTATTATCTAATAGTGATTAACTATAAAAGCTTTGGTCATAAGGCATGTACTGTCTGACCTAAGAGAACAAGCTGTACAGAATAATCTATGTAATGAGGGCGCAGTACAATGATTAGGTTCATCAAATCTAATTCACAGAAAATAAATACTTTGTGTACTACTTAGAACTCCTATGTTGCATAGTATAAAACTGTTTACATTGCCTTCTACCACAGTCCTACTAAATATTAATAACTATAAAAAAAAACAAAAAAAACAAAACTATAAAATATACTAAGCTCTGATCACACTAGGATCCTGACTTTCCAGCAGCCTTCTCCTTATCACAGTTTAAAAAGAGAATGAAAAACCTTAAGAAAATTTTAAAAATGGCTTTAAATAGCTTTGTGTTGTAATGCATAATTTTTATCTTTACCCTTTTGGTATAAATGGGACTTTTTTTCTAAAACTAATTTTATGACAGAGGCCCCCAGTGCAGATGTAAACCTAGCTATAAGCTTTATTCAAATTGACTTTTTTTTTCGGGGGGGGGGCGGAGCTAGCCGCGGCCATGCACGGACGTGTCTGAAGAGAGCTCCGACTCTGCAGCTGAAATATAGCTATTATCCTGCAGATATCCTGTGACCACCGACACCTGACACACCGGTACCGGCACCCGAACCGGAGATGAGTAAGACAAAGGTCACCAGACAGTCCCAGCTCAAGGAGTTTGCCCGCCCGCTCCAACAACACGGCGCTGGGGAAGAACGCATGGTCCAAGATGGCGCCGACCCACTACATGAGGAGCCTGAACTCACCCTGGCGCAGGTAACGGCGCAGCTCCTTGAGGCAATCCAGGTCTCTACCACCTCCCTGACAGGCAAGCTGGACGAGGTGCGCACTGATGTGGGGTTGCTGCGGCAAGATCTGCATAAGCTGAGAGACCGGGTCCGAGAGGGAGAGCAGCGTATCTCCCAGCTGGAGGACCTGACAGCGCCCATGCCCGCCAAATTTTCCACCCTGGAGAAGGCAGCCGATTCCTGGTCGCAAAGGGCCGACGACCTTGAAAACCGCCTGCGGCGGAATAACATTAGGGTGCTTGGGGTCCCCGAGAGAGCTGAGGGAAGTGACCCTTGTGGCTTTGCCGAGCAGTGGCTGCGAGACCTGTTTCCCGACACCGCATTCTCTATGGCGTTCGCGGTGGAACGCGCCCATAGAGTCCCGGCCCGACCGCCTCCACCTGGCACTCCGCCGAGGCCTTTCCTGATCCGGCTACTGAGCAGCAAGGACCGAGACGCTGCACTGCGTGCAGCCAGGAAGAAGGGGAAGATCGTCTATCAGGGGTCCACCATTATGATGTTCCCTGATTTCTCCGCTTCCCTGCAGAAGACCCGAGCTACATTCCTCACGGTGAAGGCGAAACTCCGAGAGCGACAACTGCCATACTCGATGGCATACCCAGCCAGGTTACGAGTGATATCTGAGGGGAAGACCCATTTCTTTGCTTCACCTGCAGAGGTTGAAAATTGGTTGAACACCCTGGGTCACCCCTCTCGTGATTGACCTCCACTACAACCTGCTGAACAGTTCTGACAGATGAGTATACCTTGCTACCTGTTGATGGAGACTTCCCTGTAACATTCTGGGCTGAAGAGACCCTTTCCCCCTCCTTTCCCTCCCCCCTTTCCTTCTCCCTTTCCCTTCCCTTTTCCCTCCCCCCTCCTATCCCCCCCTCCCTCCTATTCCCCCCTCCCTCCTATTCCCCCCTCCTTCCTATTCCCCCCTCCCTCCTATTCCCCCCTCCCTCCTATCCCCCCTCACTCCTATTCCCCCCCTCCCTTCTATCCCCCCCTCCCTCCTATCCCCCCCTCCCTCCTATCCCCCCCTCCCCTCCTTCCCCCCCTCCCCTCCTTCCCCCCCTCCCTTCCATTTTTTCCCCTCCCCAACCCCTACCCTCCTCCCTCCTCCTCCTTCCTCCTCCTTCCTCCCCCCTTCCTTCCCCCTCTCTTTCCTCCCTCCCTCTCTCCCTCCTCCCTCCCCTTCCCCCCTTCCCCCCTTTCTGACACAGCAAAAGGTGATCCTGCATGGCCATGGATACGAACACTAGATATCTCATTGACTTTGGGGCTGAATGTTGGTCCGCATGTCATGATTTGTGCCATAAGGCTACCGGGATCACATATACGTTAGGCTAATCCCCACTATGCTATGTTATAATCTCTGTAATGGGTTTTGTAACGCCTAACCTGTAAGCGCCACTAGATGGCGCCCTCTCTCCATATGTGTATATTCGAAATACTCTTTAGTGGTCTAACACTGTACAGCTGACAGACGAGGTTGCATAGTCTGCTATACCACAACTTTTTGCAGACTATCCCCCGTGTCTATTTGCTTGCGGATCCCTCATAGCGCGGGATTCCGTGTGATTTTTTTTCTCCCTCCTGTTGGAGGACTGCTATATTGGTTCTCTTACATGTTGTAAGATTGTTGTTTTTGTAACACCTTTGTTTACACTATTTCATGACTTTCAGGTTACTCTCTCTTAATGTCCGAGGTTTAGGCACACCACAAAAACGGTCACTTGTCTTCTCTCAAATCCAGAAATGTAACCCTCAGATAATTTGTCTCCAAGAGACACACCTACAGAGCACCACATTAAAGTATATGCGTAGGTCCTGGATCCAGTGGGCTATACACTCTACACATACGTCCTACTCGAGGGGGGTCTCCCTGCTGGTTCACCGCTCACTTAGGTGGGAGGTGGGACATGTGTTTAAGGACCCGGAGGGCAGGGGAGTATTCGTTCAAGCTTGGATTGACACCTTCCCAGTGGTTATCATGGGGTTATACCTCCCTCCTCCAGCCTCACTATCTATCCTACATGAGGCGGCCAAATTTGCAGCGGCATACCCCCAAGCTGCTATTATCTGTGTTGGGGACTTTAATCTCATTATGAATCCGCTCTTAGACCGCTTCAGGAGAGAGCCCCCGGGTGGTTTGGTGCCGACACAGACTCCGCTTAGTCAGTTGGTGTCGGAATTGGGTTGGTCGGACCTGTGGCGACTACAGCACCCTCATCTCCTAGAATACACATGCTACACTCCAACTCACCAGGCTCTGTCTCGTATTGATTATATGTTGGGTAATGTTACAACATGCAGGGTACTTGTCTCCATCACACACTTGACTCGCGCTGTTTCTGATCACTCCCCCATACTTGCTGAATTCAATGTTCATCCACTGCGGGTTAACAGGGGCATCCGGAAGATTCACCCCTTCTGGCTTTCTCTGTTTGCAGATCATGATAGGATCCCTGACCAGTTACGTACATTTTTGCATTGCAACCCACCTTCTGACTCTCCTGACGCCTTCTGGGACGCCCTTAAGGCCTATTGGAGGGGATGTATACAATCATCTATCTCATTCACCAAGAGGGAGGCGGCTCGGCAGGAGGATGACTTGGCCACTAAGTGCAAGCGATTGGAGGTGGAGTATGTCTCTGACCCCACTGAACAGCGTAGGTGTGAATGGCTACAGGCGGGCAGACAATATCTACATTGTATATATGAAAAAAACAAGAGGAAATTATTCTTCAATGCGCAGAGAGGTTTTGAGTTGGGAAATCAGTCTAGCTCCCTACTTGCCCAACTCATCCACCAAAATAATGCTTCCCCGGCCATCCTGCGTGTGGAATCGGCGGAAGGGCTCATGCTGATCTCTAGTACAGATATCTTACAGCGATTTGTTGGGTTTTACCAGGAGACTTACCAGTCCAGATTACAGCGCTCTGAGGAGGAAATAGAAAACTTTCTGGCTGCTATCCCGCTGCCTACCCTCACTGAGGGACGGCAGGCGATGCTGGAGTTGCCTCTGACAATGGAGGAGTTAGAGGAGGCGATACAGGACTCGGCAAAAGGTAAGGCCTCGGGACCAGATGGGATCCCTCTGGAGGCCTATGTGCAGTATAAAGATATCCTCTTGCCTCCGCTCTTGGAGGTCCTCCACTCCTCCTTTGACCGGAATCAGCTACCGGCCTCATTCTATACAGCCAATATTGTCCTAATTCTGAAGCCTGATAAACAACCGACTGACTGTGGGTCCTATAGACCTATTTCGTTGCTAAACTCAGACTATAAGCTCCTGACTAAGATTCTAGCAAACCGTTTAAACAGAGTTGTCACCTCCCTTGTTCATGTTGACCAGTCAGGGTTCCTACCCGGACGCAGTACCTCTGACAATATTAGACGGGCCCAACTGGTGATGCAAAGGGGGGCGGGTCGGAGCGAGGACTGGGCCTTGGCGGCATTAGATGCTGCCAAGGCCTTTGATTCTGTAGAGTGGCCCTTCTTGTTGGCTGTCCTGAAAAGGTTCAATTTTGGACCAAAGTTTATAGCATGGGTGGCCCTCCTCTATAAGCATCCAACCGCCTCGATCACGTTAAACGGTCTCACCTCCACTTTATTCCCCCTGGGGCGTGGCACGCGGCAGGGATGCCCCCTGTCCCCCTTACTATTTGTACTAGCCATGGAGCCTCTGGCATCCCTGCTGCGGGCGGACCCTATGTACACTGGCATCCCGTATGTAGGAGGTGAAGATAAAGTTGGATTATATGCAGATGACCTGCTTTTGTTTCTGTCCCACCCGGATACCTCTCTACCGCGCGCCATTCACACTATTGATACCTATGGCGCATATTCTGGCTTATGCATGAATTGGTCCAAGTCATTCCTCCTGTACTTGAGTCCTAGAAGGCAGGGACTACTGGGGACTAGAGTGGAGGGATTGATAGTAACTGACAAATTTAAGTATCTCGGAGTCTTTATCACCAAGGCACCCTCTGAGGTGCTGTCTAGCAATGTCACCCCCCTGATGGGTCACTTCCGTGACAAATTTAGGACCTGGAGCACCCTCCCGCTTTCTGTAGCGTCCGGATAAATCTTATAAAGATGGTAGTACTCCCTAAATGCTCTTATGTCCTGCAGCATATTTTTGTTCCCATACCCAAAACGTTCTTTAAATCCCTTGATTCTGCCATAGTTGGCTTTATATGGGGAGCGTCCAGATCTAAGTTACAGTTGGCCAAATTACAGAGACCCAAAGATCTAGCGGGGGTGGCATTGCCGGACTTATACCTTTACTATCTGGCGGGACAGCTCAAATATATGGAACCCTGGGTCGCATCTGACGTTGTATTGTCGTCGGAGAGACACGTGTTGGACTACTCGGGCCTGCCCTCTCTCTGGTCAGTGCTCCACGCTGACACGATCCCCAGCCAAAACTTACTGCCTGCTATGAGAGTTGCTCGAAAGGTGTGGGAGGCCGCCAAGTACATCACATCCCATACGGACATCCCAGAGGAGACCCCACTATGGGACAACAGTGCCCTGCCCCATCTACTTGAGTTTCATGATGCCCAGTATTGGAGAGACAGGGGGGTATTGTATATGGCAGATGTATATCGAGGGGGGGTGGTGGTGACCTTCGATACGCTGAAGGATACTCGTGACTTGCCCAACTCCAGTTTCTATAGATATCTCCAACTGCGCCATGCGCTCCAGACACAGTTCACTGAGGGGGGTCTCTCGATATCCTCATACCCGCTAATTGGTATAATTCGGTCTCAGGGCCCTGGGGGACTGATTTCCCTGCTTTATTCGCACCTCATCCGACACAAGGCAGCCAGCACTCCACTCCCTGCAGTGGATAGATGGAGGGATCACATTCCATTTATGTCCGATGAAACCTATGATGTCATGTTAGAATCCCATACGCATGTGTCTCCCTCTATAAATAATAGACTCACACAACTGTATATAGTACATCAGAGCTACCTAACGCCAGTGCGTCTTCATAGAATGGGCAGAATCCCGACTCCATCGTGTCCTAAGTGTCAATTTGCCCCAGCTGACTTCTGGCACATGATCTGGGATTGTCCCCGCATTCGGTTATTCTGGCAGGAAGTGGTTCGGGTACTTACGGAGATGTGTCCCATGCAGGTGCCCCTTGATCCTACGGTATGCATGTTTGGTGCCTTGTGCGAGGAGGTGTGGATGCATCACCGGGTGATTTTCCTCAGGGAGACTTTGTTCCTTGCCAGGAAAGCGATCGCGCTACGGTGGATTGATAGGCGGCCACCCACGGTTGAAACATGGATAGCACTAGTTAACTCGGCTCTAGCGTATGAGCGAATTATTTATAAACACCGCAAATGCCCCACCAAATTTCACAAGGTCTGGGACGCGTGGTGCCAGTCGCCACGGACAATGGTTTGCCCTCAAGACCTACCCGACCCTATCTGAAGTGTCACCCTGGGATGTCGAAACACCTCCTCTAGATGATCTTTTGAGCCCTGAGCTCTGTATTATCGTCATGATGACAGTATGAGAAGCTGCTGACCTATGAACTCACTTCTTTTCTATGTTTGCCTAACCTATCTGTAAAGTGTAACCTATCCTTTGTTGTATAATGGTATATGATTTGGATAGCTGTTTGATTTGTTTTACCTATTGGTATGCGTTTTTTTTGTGTATACCATTATGTACACTTTAATAAAACTGAGTTAAAAAAAAAAAAATTGACTTTTTTCTTTCCCCCACACTTTAAGATATAATAAGTGTGTAGTGCTATTCTTGCTTTGGAAAATACTGACCCGGTTGGTTACTTTAAAACCTCTCCATCATATGTGTCACACAGTGCTTATAGCTAATAGGTGAGGCTGTACAAACACATGCTGTATTTTTAGAAGGTCATGAGATTCCTAAACCTAGTTAGCACTAGAGATGAGCGAACTTGCTGGATTTCTGGTTCGTATGAACCAGAAATCTTGGAGTCTGATTCCCGCTGTCTGCTTGCTCCGTGCAGCTGGTGGATACAGCGTAAGGAACGCCTAGAAAACTGGGATACAGCCAATGCAAAGTTTGCTCGTCTCTATTGAGCACCACCACCTTCAGTGATACCAACTGACTGCTTGAGTTTCCAAAAAGAACCTACTTAGAGAAGAAGTGGGCACCTAAAGTGTCACTGTCATTATAACTTTCAAAATCTAAATCAACAGTAGATGTGATATAAAGCATTTATTTTAGTTAGAATGGAAAACATGGCACAAAGAACAGGAAACTGTCAGAAAACAAGAAGTCCTGTGTATCCCAGGCCATCTGAGCACTCACAGAGAGAAGGCAGTCGTGTGATTGATGGACACATTGAGCCGTGACTCTCTGTACTGGCAGGAATGCCTGTGTTTAGTCTGTTTTTTCAACCAGCACAAGTCAGGAAATCTGCCATCAGGAGACTCGACCTGGATTTCCGGTAAGTTCAGCTTTGTTTTACAGCATAATAACAAAAAAAATATAATGAATGTATATTGCAAACTTGCTTTATTTCACATATATGGCTGATTTAAATTTTGGAAGTTATAACAGTGACACTTTAAAGCAGCTGGCACAGAGTCTGCACATTTTGGTGGCATGTCATCAGATACTACTTTATTTTTTCTAGGCTTTATTATTTCATTGCCAATAGTTTGGCTGCTTAAATCAAAATGGGTTTTTTTTAAAAAAAGAGGCTTGGGGGGCAAGGATATGTGCAATTTTCTCAGCTTACTCTACGGTTCTGCTTTAAACAGATGATTCTGCCACAGCAAGACAAGTCTAATTATACTGTAACTATAGCGGCTCAACCTTTCTACATGTAACTGTGTGCAACAGTCACCCCATGTCAAGCATGTCTTTAATGAAATACATCCACAGTGCATTACAAAACGTAATATGTTTCTATCCCCAGTGATAGAGATTGCAGACACACGGAAAACAGACAAAATCCAATTAATCTTGAAAGACACCTTTATCAGGTTAGTTGGCTTCTATATTAGATTGCTGTACTTGTGGAAGGTATTTTCAACCAAAGTAATCTGTTGACCCTTGGCTCTAACATGATGAATAGGTAAGACATCAATGCCCACACATTGTAGGGACAACTCATGTCTGCAAAGAGCTAGTTGGTGTTCATGAAACAATGTATTTTTATTTGCAATTTAACATTCATTTTACATATACAATTTGAGAATACACACACATATCTATCTATCTATATTTATATATGGAATGAGAAGATTATAAAGCTGCCATCCTTGAGCAAGATGGGTTTTGGCGGATTAATGATTTCAGTAGACAATGGGTCCAAACGGAACTTAATACGACTATATCTGATCAGATTCCACCCCAACTCTGGATACCGTAAAGTTGGGTCCTACCACCCTCTATTAGCTGCTACTCTACAATAGAAAACTGTAGTAATATACTGTATGGAGGAAATTATCAGGGTCCCAACTCAAAATTCTAGCGGATATATCTACCAACGGTACACTAAACTTTTTCAAATATCTTATACTACACCACTTTACTCAATCACTGCCTACAAAGAGAATCCTATCATTTGAAAGATATTTTAATACATAATAAAGGACTGTAGATGTTCTAGAAATGCATATAAACCAAAAAACGCTGCACACGTTCCAACATGACGGCCTTTATCAACAGCATAATGATACATGTAATCTAGCACATTATATACATGTCATAAGACTGACAAGGATTGCGTCACATCACGTGATCAGAATAAATGTCATAAACGTGATAATATAACGTAAGACACCATTCAAACCATATGGTGATATTTCATGTATCCTGTTCCCTCATTCTGTAGTATCTGCAATAAAGTGAAATTAAATAGAATGAACAAATAATATATCAAATCATAGAAGTTTCGCTATTTCATAATCCCTATACAAACCATGCGGTTCCAATGTCCTGAGGGAATGAATCCAGAAGGCTTCGCGTTTAAGCAGTAACCGTTTAATGTCACCTCCACTCCTCAGTAAGTGTACCTGTTCAATTACGTGAAACTTGAGTTGTGAGATCTGATGTTGGCATTTATGAAAATGGTGTGGAACTGGTAAAAGGTTTTTACACCTAATTGTTGATTTGTGTTGAATCAAACGATCCTTCATTTTCTGTGTGGTTTCACCAATGTATATTAGGCCGCATGGGCACTTCAACAGGTATAGCACATTTTTACTCACACTTGTGAAAAACTTTTAATTTTATACAGTTTACCTGTGTGGGGATGACACACTGTATCTCCTTTGATCACATTTGAACATTGTTGGCAGTGCAAACATGGGAAAGTGCCTGTTGTTCTGCTCCGGAGGACTCTCTGTGAATCTGAAGCTCTAGTGCCCAAGTCTGCCGTCACTAACCTGTCTCTTAGGTTGCACCCAACAATGTTCAAATGTGATCAAAGGAGATAACCTGTGTGGGGATGACACCCCGTAACAGTAGAACATTAAAGGTTTTTACACATGTGAGAGTAAAAATGTGCTATACCTGTTGAAGTGCCCGTGTGGCCTAATATACATTGGTGAAACCACACAGAAAACGAAGGATCGTTTGATTAAACACAAATCAACAATTAGGTGTAAAAACCTTTCGTTACCAGTTCCACACCATTTTTATAAATGCCAACATCAGATCTCACAACTCAAGTTTCACTAAATTAAATAGGTACACTTACCGAGGAGAGGAGGTGACATTAAACGGTTACTGCTTAAACGTGAAGCCTTCTGGATTCATTCCCTCCGGACGTTGGAACCGCATGGTTTAAATATGGATTATGAAATTGCGAAACTTCTATGATTTGATATATTATTTGTTCATTCTATTTCATTTTATTGCAGAAACTACAGAATAAGGGAACATATGGTTTGAATGATGTCTTACGTTATATTATCATGTTTATGCCATTTATTCTGATCACGTGATGTGACGCAATCATTGTATTATGACATGTATATATTGTGCCGGATTACATGTAATATTATTCTGTTGATAAAGGCCGTCAGGTCGGAACGCGTGCAGCGTCTTTTGGTTTATAAGCATCAATAAATATACAATTGCAGCAAGATGTGAGTGCCAAAATGTTTCTACATTGGATACTGTTTTACCTACGTGCACCACGGTACGAGGATTAACCCTTTGAGGATCAGGCCAAAAATGACCCAGTGGACCGCGCAAATTTTGATCTTTGCACTTTCGTTTTTCCCTCCTCCCCTTCTAAGAGCTCTAGCACTTTCAGTTTTCTATCTACAAGGCCATGTAATGGCTAGTTTGTTACAGGAATAGTTGTACTGTGTAATGGCGTCTTTCATTTTACCATAACATGTATGACGGAATCCCAAATATATTATTTATGAAGATATAAATAGGCGAAATCGTAAAAAAGAATGCAATATGGTAACATTTGGGGGGTTCCTTTGTCTACGTAATGCACTATATGGTAAAAGTGACATGATACCATCATTCTATAGGTCAGTCCGAACACAACCATATGCAGGTTACACAGATTCTCTAATGTTATATTTTTTTTATGAAATCCTTTTTTTTGGCAAATAAATATTAATAAAATGGGCCTATTGTGACGCTTATAACAGTTTTATTTTTTCACCTACGGGGCTGTATGGGGTGTCATTTTTTCCGCCATGATCTCTAGTTTTTAATAATACTATATTTGTGAAGGTCGGACGTTTTGATCACTTTTTATTAATTTTTTTTATATATAATGTAACAAAATCGGTAATCCGTGCACTTTTTTTCCCTCTTTTCTTCTACGTCGTCCACTGTTCGTAATGACGCTTGTTATATTTTAATAGATCGGACAATTACGCATGCTACGATATATTATATGTTTATTTTTATATGTTTTATTTATATAATGGGAAAGGGGGGTGATTTCAACTTTTATTGGGGGAGGGGTTTTGGGGTAGTGTGTTAGTGATTTTCACCTTTTTTTTTTTTTACACATTTTAAGTCCCTTTAGGGGACTTGTACATACATAACTTTGATTTTTACACTGATCATTGCTATGCCATAGGCATAGCATTGATCAGTGTTATCGGCGCTCTGCTCATTGAGCCTGCCTGTGCAGGCTCAGTGACCAGAGCACTGATCGGACCACACGGAGGCAGGTGAGACACCTCCGGCAATTCGTTGTAACAATCGGGACCCCCGCAGTCACACTGCGGGGGTCCCGATCGGTAAGTGAAGGGGGACTCCCCCTGTCACTTACACTTAAACGCTGCGGCGTTTAAGGAGTTAATGTCACGCTGCAGCGTGTTAGTAACGGTGAGGTGCCGGCTGCTGACTGCAGCCGACCCCCACCTGCTATGAAGCGCGCTCCGCTCCAGACGTACCGGTACGTCCAGGGTCGTCTGGGGACAGACTTCCAGGACGTACCGGTACGTCCTAGGTCGCCTAGGGGTTAAGGGTGGAGTGCCGGAATACAGACTTTCAGATGTTCTAGAAATTTCATAAATAAACCTTTATCAAGAGATAGGAACAAGACCTGGCTAGAAATGTAGTCACCCTCAGAATGGGTGAATCAGTTTTTAATATTACCATAAAAGTCGCAAGCTGTGTAAATCACCTCAAAGTTGCTGTACCGTTGGTATATTACTTCAGTTAAACTCAACTTACAATGGCCTCAACATACAATATTTTCAACATAAAATGGTCCTTTCTGGACCATCGTAACTTGAAACTAGACACAATACTTTCTGACTGCTGTATGTAAGGATTTGGTTTATCCATATTAGTTATCTGCTTATTTTTCTTTAAAATCTTTGATTTTTTTTTCCCCTCTCATTTTGGAATGACATTTTGGGAGATTCAGAACCAGTTTTCTATAGAACTTTGGTCTCAACATACAATATTAATTGGTTCCAGGATGATCATTGTGTGTTGAGGGACGACTGTATGTTCCCTGACTTTACAGACTTATGCTGGAGATGACAGGAAGATGTACTATGCAACATTTATGGTGGTTCTGCAGTTATTAAAGGGTTGTGGGAAAAAGTGTACCAAATGTTAGTTAGGTGTGTGGGAGAATCCTTCAAATGGCCCCCAGCTGTAGCCTTATTATCCATGAAGCTGGAGCCCCAGCCATGGGCAAACAAAACAATAATACATTCTATGATACTAATGGTGCATTTACACACAGATTTATCTGACTGATCTTTAAAGCCAAAGCCAGGAACAGACTATAAACAGGGAGCAGATCATAAAGGAAAGACTGAGATGGCTACTCTTAAAATCCAGTGCTGGCTTTGGCTTCCAAAATCTGTCAGATAAATCTCTCAGTGTAAATGCTGTGTAAACGCATTACACACTCACTGATCGCTAAGAAAATGGACAACCACCCAAATCCCTTCAATAAAGGAAATCAGAAGAAGTAGTATACAATAGGATTATATCATGATTTTTTTATATAGTATGAATTTAATTTACAAATGAAAGAATAAGGGTTTCTTGTGAATGCACTACTTGGTTTGCACCTACTATATATACTTCAGATAATTTTACACACAATAGTGGTAGGATCTCTAGCAACCCCCTTGTGGTGAATGTAAAAAAATAAATAAAAAAAATAAAAATGAAAATCACTAATAATGGTGTGAACCTGACCTATTAGGTTTACACTATAATTAGTCATTTTCACTTTTATTTTTTATATTTCATTTTTTACATACACTAGAAGGGGGTTTGCTAGAGAGCCTACCACTATTGTTTGTATAAAAATATTATGGAAGGATATTGATAGGCAATTCACACTTGACCGCAGCAAACCGGAAGACATGGGCAGATTATTTTGACACAGAGAGAAAGAACAATATACTAGATGAAACACAACCACTTATTTCACCAAGTAGATAAGAGAATCTAGGAAGGTTAGAAAGTAAGGGTGTAATAGAGACACCGATCAGCCGATGAAACCATTAGCTGAACGTTTTTTTAAGTCTAGACCTAAAATCCTCGGCCTCCGACCACGTATCGATGTGTAATAGCAATGCACGGCCGACTGCTAAATCCAAAAAACAGTTTACATTACCTGTCCACATTCCTGGTGTTCTCCTGCTCTGATTCAGTCCCGGTCCTGGGCGCTGCAGCTTCAGAGCAGCCGGTTAGGCTGCTCAGCCAATCACTGTCAGTTCAGAAGGGCCACTCTGAAGCTGCAGCACTCGGGACTGGGGAGGAAGCGAGCAGAGTGCAGGAGAACACAAGGAACATGGACATGTAATGTAAACTGTTTTGGGCTAGGGATGCCCGGACATCACTAACTATGTCCATGCAGCCCTTGCTAAACCATCAGGTCGTGTAATCGGCCCAGTAGAAGAGTGCCGATCTAGCATGTCGGCGATCTTTAAAGGACAACTCCCACGAAAAAATTTTTTTAGCTTATTTAATACACATTACAAAGTTATATAACTTTGTAATGTGGTTAAATACCCGGTCTGGCCCCCTTTCCCCACTTTCGGACCCCCGACCCCCCCGCCCGGAAGTTAAAGAATATATACATTACCTATTACTATCGTCACGGTCCTCTTCTCCCGGGCGGCATCTGGTGACGACGACGTCAGAGCTAGGGGGCGGTGCGGGTCTTCTTCCTCCTCGGCGTCTTCATAGAGAGTGAATGGGACGGAAAAGGCTGCTGGTGCACATGCGCACCAGCAGCCTTTTCATTGGCTGGAGCGCATCACATGGCTTCCAGCTTCGTCAGCCCTGATTGGCTGAGGTTGCTGGAAGCCATGTGATGCGCTCCAGCCAATGAAAAGGCTGCCGCTGCGCAAGCGCACTGGCAGCCTTTTCCATCCCCAGGACCCGGAAATCAGAGACATCGCTGGACGGCGGACGGCGGTGACGGTGAGGCGGACGGCGGGCGAATGGAGTGGCGATCATCACCGGAGGGATGGTGAGTATGGTGTCTGTGTGTGTCTGTGTTTTTTTTTTTGGGGGGGGGTCCCGCGGGAGTTGTCCTTTAAAGTATTGATCAGGCTGAAATTGGCCCGTGTAATAGGACCTTAAAGCGTAACTGTCATTTCAGGGTCATTTTTCTGAAAACATTAAATATCAACAGTACAAGCGACTTTAAAAAACTCTGTAATAGGTTTTATGTACTAAAAGAGTTTCCTTCTGTACTGAAAAAGCAATCTCCCAGCCTCCCCCCTCACAGTAGAAGCAGCAGGATTTATGTGTCCATTATGTGGTTATTGAGAGGGGAGGGGCTGTTAGGAGTGACTGAGCACGGAGCAGTCCTGCACAGCACAACACCCTGCAATCTTCTCTCAGTAAGTTCATAGATAAGCACTGACCTTTCTGACACCTGAATTTAGCGTTTTAGGTGCCCAGAGAGTCTACAAACAGCTGACCTTCATGTCACCTCTTCCTGCTCCCTCATCTCCCTCAGCCCCTCCCCCCTTCATAGGCTTACAATGGAGAGAGCAGAGCCCGTCTTCACTGGCTTCTCTGTAATGAAGACGTGTTTGCCTGATAATGCACAGAAAAGAAGTCGGGGGGGGGGGGGGAGGCTGGGAGATTGCTTCTTGAGTACAGAAGGAGGCTTTTTTGGCTGATGAAACCTATTACAGAGTTTCTTAAAATCGCTTATACTACTGATTTCTGCAATAAAAAAAAAACATGACAGTTACGCTTTAAGCCATTAGTCTGATTACCCACAGACATGCAAAAATCAAGTCACCGGTCACTTAAATTCCTGCCTTATATCTAAATACTCTTAAATTTCCCCTTTCTGGTCTCCACCTATAGATATTCTTGTGCTGTGCAGTATGAACCAGAAATCTCGTTGTCTGATTCCCGCTGTCTACTCGCTCTGTGCAACGGGTGGATACAGCGTAAGGAACGCCTAGAAAACTGGGCCAATGGCTGTATCCCAGTTTTCCAGGCGTTCCTTACGCTGTATCCACCCGCACGGAGCGAGCAGACAGCGGAAATCAGACGCCGAGATTTCTGGTTCATACGAACCAGAAATCCGGCAAGTTCGCTCATCTCTACTGACTGTGCGTCTGTGTTCAAACCCCTTATGGGCCTTATTCTGACCATTTTACTCTGGTGTCAGAATATGTTGACGCGTTGCTTCCAAACTGGGATTGCGGGAACTCAGCTGTTAGTATAACAGCCAGGCTCTCCTGTAAGAACCTGGAGTAGAGAAACCTCCTCACTGGGTAGTTTAACCAATAGTTTAATCAATAATAAAATTAAATCAATAGGTTACATGAATCTAAAAATGGCATCATTAAAAAGTAAAATGGTCATTAAGGGGTTAGACAGATTGCTTTTAGAAATTGCTTGTTTAAAAAATCATAGTAAAATACAACGAATCTTAGAATGCAAACACATCACCACAGTGTTGCAGATGAGAGGCTAGTCCTCACGCCACGGCGCTCTTCATATCCTCAGGTCCATAGAGGCTCTCACCCTCCAGGCAAAACAGAAAGTGACAAAACATGCTACGTTTCGGGATAGCCTCTTTCTCAAGCGTTTGTTTCTATGTAAATATACGTGGGTTTTGCCATGCATTTACGTTAATGCAGAGCTTCCTGACAAAACATCACTGTCTTGTGTGACTGCACCCTAATGTATATGTAAATAGTGCTATGACTCTTCCGAACATTTACCTTTAAGAGAGCATCAGTGTCTTGTGGTTCAGGTGTCGTAGGAATAGTCGGCAGCACTTCCTGCAGCGGTGATTCTACTTCACCCTCCTATGGAAACACAAAAACCATGCAGAGTTAATATAGTAACCACATACACTAAAAGGTATTTTTGTAACTTTACACAAATATCTAATACCTGCAGCTAGAGATGAGCAAATTTACAGTATAAACAAAGCGAACCGCTTCATTAGCTCAGCAGTCGGCTTATCAGTTAGCTGCCTTTGAACTTTGTGCTGCTCCGAATGTCTGGAAAAGCTGGATCCAGTCCTGGGAAGCTTGGAGAGGTTTCCAAGCACTGGGCCCAGCTTTTCCAGGCACCCTGAGCGGCACAGAGTTCAAAGGCAGCTGGTTGATAAGCTGACTGCTGAGCTAATGAAGCAGTTTGCTTTGTTTATACTGTAAATTCGCTCATCTCTACCTGCAACATAGTAGCAATATTCACACGTGACACCAAGTCTGCAATTTGCATTGTACGATTTTAGCTTTGCCTGTAGTGATAAAGGTCTGTTATTAGCCATTGAAAAGCATCCTTCAGCAGAACAATCATTTCAATAGGCAATGACACTGATCTTTCAGCTGAGCGATTCAGACTACACAATAATATACCGGAATAGTAACAGAACGCCTTCCACTGTAATGAAAAAAAAAAAAAGTCACCAGGAAAATCAGTCAGTTTTCCCCCTCAGTAATCATTACCCCACTGTATTAAAGCTGCATGTCAAAGGAAAAAAAAAAAGTGTGTTTTTTGCCATGGTTTTACAGCAATTGCAGCCATTTACCTTCTCATTTGTGTTTCAAATGTTTCTAGACAAAATGTAGAAATAATAGCATTTATTTACCAAGAAAATTACAAGGAGAGCAATGCAAAAGCACAGTGTTTTCCTAATATCAATAATTGTGTATACCTAAGACAGCAAGACATGTTGGATCTGGAGCACATATTTCATTGCCAGAGGCAGCATATAGACCAGGGGTCCTCAACTGGCCATTGGCTCCCTCCCTGTCAGTCACCGCTCACTGGCCGCAGCGGTCACAAGAGGCCGCGCTCCCCCTCTGGTGTCAGCGTCGAGTGACGTTCCTGCGCCAGCGGGGAGTGCGGTCTCTAGTGACCGCTGCAGTGCGGCCACAGGAGGAAGAGAAGGGGACGGGCAGGACTTAGGTTAGTATAAGTGTTTTTTTTTATTTTTTATGCTATATGGGGGGGGGGGGTAGGAAGAACAGGGGGGGCTATATACTGGGAGAGAGCACAGGGGGGCTATATACAGGGGGAAAGAGCACAGGGGAGCTATATACTACAGGGGGAGAAAGCACAGGTGGGGCTATATACATGGGGAGAGAGCACAGGTGGGGCTATATACAGGGGGAGAAAGCACAGGTGGGGCTATATACAGGGGGAGAAAGCACAGGTGGGGCTATATACAGGGGGAGAAAGCACAGGGGGGCTTTATACAGGGGGATTGAGCACAGCTGGGGCTATATACAGGGGGAGAAAGCACAGGGAGAGAAAGCACAGGTGGGGCTATATACAGGAGGAGAAAGCACAGGTGGGGCTATATACAGGGGGAGAGAGCACGGGGGGGCTATATACAGGGGGAGAGAGCACAGGGGGCTATATACTGGGGGAGAGAGCACAGGGGGGCTATATACTGGGGAGAGAGCACAGGGGGGGGCTATATACTGGGGAGAGAGCACAGGGGGGGCTATATACTGGGGAGAGAGCACAGGGGGGGCTATATACTGGGAGAGAGCACAGGGGAGCTATATACTACTAAGGCAGTCACCCCCTGTGTACCTAATTTTAAAGGGCCGGTGAGAGAGAAAACGACAGTTTTCCCACTAATAAGAAGCAATTCTGTATGTAAATAGTTGAACGTTTGTGAAAAGTAACTAAACACGTTTCCTACGGATATTCAGCTCGGACCGTCACCTGACAAAAGACCCCGGTAAGTGGACCTTCACTAAAAGTTGTTGAGTACCCCTGATATAGACGTTCTTTGCTATATGGAAGCAGCTAGTGTACAGATATCAATGTACCCATTCAATCCACATAGCAGTGTAAACAAATGGGCACATATTAAAGGGGTTATCCAGGCTTAAAAAAGGCACAGCTACTTCCTGTCCCTAGGTTGTGAGTGGCATTACAATTCAGCTCCATTCACTTCAATAAAACGGAGCGGGAAAACCCACAGGGACAAGAGGGGTGTTTCTGGAGGAAAATAGCTAAGTTTTTGTAATCCTAGATAACCTCTTTAAAAGAGAATCTGTCTGCTGTAATTCACATTCTAAACTGCTGACATGGTTTGATATGTAAAAGGTGTCATGTGTTCCTAACAGCTACCATGTTTCCCTGAAAATAAAACCTAGCTTTATTTTGCCTGAAATATAAGCTGTTCTATACATTCCAATAACTACAGATAGTTATGTGTATTCCATTCATAACACATTGGCTCATGCAATCATCACAAACACTGTCCAGGAAGCCTGCTTTATTGAGGGACTCCGGTCAGGAAACACTAGGCTTGGTTTATTGAGGCTGGTTTATTGAGGCTGGAGTAACAGGTTATCTCCAAGTGTGACTTATGACATTCAGCCTGGAGTTTTATTCACTTTTAGGGTGCCTTTACACACCCCGAATCCTCAGCGGATTTCACGTTGCGGATTCGCAGCAAAATCCGCTGCGGTTCCAGTTTCAGTGCATCCCTATGAGAATACATACTCGCAGCGTGATTGAGCGCTGCGAGTACGTAAGTTAACCCTCCGGCGGCCAGAGCATACATCACCTCCACGCTCCAGCTTGCTTTGGGGGTTCTCGGCAGGATGTCCCACTCAGCCAATCAGGGGCGGCGCACTGGCGCACCGAAGCAAGCCGGAATGGGGAGGAGGTGATGTATGCTCCAGCCGACGGGGGTTAACTTACATACTCGCAGCGGGATGTCAATAAAGGCTAACTTCCGTAAAGGGTGGGGCTACAGTGTAGGGGCACATATTCTTCAAATAGCAAATTTGAACCCCATGAAATAGAGAACCCAGATGACAAAGTTCACATTGTCAATGTGTTCTTTTAAAGGGTAACTTTAACTCTGCCTCAGTAGCAGAAAAACAAAAACAAATTTAAAATTTTCCATCAAGTCTGTAGCCCACTGCTCCACTGCAAAAGCAGGCAGTATACAGAATTGCCATAGGTTCTATTGACTTGCATTGCGATAGAGTCTTACCTATATAGTGGCTACCTCACTGTCATTCAGCGTGTGATAAGGAGTATACTGCTAGGTTTCAGATGCGGCATGTCTGAGACTACTCTGCAGTATGTCACTATTCTACCCAATAATAGATATGATAAATGTTTGGAAGATTTTCTTAAGAATTAAAAGGGGTACTCATTTACTGATTTGTAAAGTACTTTCAATAAAAAAAAAATCTCGCCTTCTAGTAGTTATCAAATCAGGAGAAGTTTTCTATGAGGATTTGCTACTGCTTTAAAGAGTTCCAGGCAGAGGTGGCAGCAGAAAGCCTAATGTCAGACTTAAAAGAATACACCACTTTCTGCAGAGCATACAGCAGCTGATAAGCAGCTGGAAGACTTACATTTTTATAAAGGAATTTTTACAAATCTGATTAATTTTCTGTCACCAGTTGATCTGAAAACAGAGTACCCCTATAAGTATGCCTCTCATAGTAACACATGCTGCTGATACTTCTGGCTTCAGTGGCAATATGAGGGGACATGGTAGTCTATTTTACTGTTACATCTTGCTTTTATTGAACATAGCCTAACACTATGCTGCTGTCTGTAGGTGATGGGTTTTTCCATCCTGGCCACTACTTAAAATACCCCAGTGGTGTCCATAATTTTTTTCCAGTCAGCAGCTTTGCCAGTCAATAAAAACTCAGTGGCACCACACCATAAAAATGTCTTCACTCAAGAAAAAAAGGGCAGCATCATTGTGAAATTGTAGAGGATTTAGATCAGCGTGACACTGATCAGATCATGATGTTTTATTTTTGTGCTGAAAAGCAGGGTTTGAAGGCTTATGCTGCCCACACAGTGCCAGTTAATACAACTACAATCAAAAGCCAATTGTTTGTCTCCAAGATAGCCGCGCTGGTTGCCTCATCAGGGAATAACTTAAAGAAGCAGCGCTTATTAGCCTCATGCAATTCTTTCCATGTCAACAGAGACAAGTAAATTGCAAAGTGCTAGACAGTATGTCCGCTGGCCACAGTTCTCCTCTCATGGGGAGCTATGTTACTGAAGCAATGAAGCAGCAAAAGATTTAATATAAGAGGACATGTGGCATTTTGTAAAAGTATGAAATGAAGGGCAGGGGGGGGGGGGGGGGGGGGGGATTCACTATTGCTTTGTCAGGTCAAAAGAATTTCGTTTTACAGAATGTTTATAAAGGAGCAACTTTCCATTTAGTGCAGGAATAGACTGTTATTTTGTGGATCATGCTATGGTCCAATCCAACGTGCTGCTGCCATATAACCTACATCAACAACTGGGCTAGATACACTTGTAAGCCTCATACATATGGTAAAATTATGGCTCCACACACCATAAACATGGTGCCATACACAACTATACAGTGGCCAGTTAAAGGGGTTGTCAGGCGGTCAGTCTTTTTTAATAATGATTAGCTGTCACTCCCGAGACAAGTTAGTCTCAGAAGTGGATGCTCTGAAGTCAGTGGGGGACACAGACATCAGAGGAGGACACTGAGTGAGCGCAGATAGGTAAGGCTATTGTTTTATAAGCACTAGGAGCAATATACAAAAAAAAAAAAAAAAAAAAAAGGCTGACCGCTACCATCCTTTGCTCATAGGAGTATGCAGCAAAGCATGTTACAGCTTATAGTCCATTCGTGTTCTGCTGGATAAAGGATATGCAAAGAAGCATTTTCCATAAAGGCAAAAAAAAGAGAGAGTCAGCTATCTAGCGTTACCTACTATAGGCAGCAAGCCTGCAAGTCAGTGCTTTTACCAGCCTTAGAACATGACTGGGGATTAATAGCCAAGACAGAATCTCACCCGAAAGGAAAAGTTACTCATCTAAAGACAGCAGTTTCACAGTTACTGGCCTTTGATGTACAGGGCAGATGCTATCACTCCCCAGTCATTTTCTAAAGCTTTTACAGGTGTCAATCGTGGACTTGCAGTGATGTTACCTCAAATAGATGACCCCAAGAGCTAGCTTTTATCCTTCTGGGACAGCTCTACTTTGCACATAAGGTGTCTGCGCCCCTGTTCTACCAGCTTCCAATGATGTCCCACGCCTGCTCAGCCAATTACAGAGGTGAGAATCAGATAATAGCAGAAAAGAAGGGCAGATGGGTCTGGAAGATCTGACCCCAGAAAACCCCTTTAGGCTTGCATAATATTCTGTTCTATATAGACAAATATAAGGCAAAAAAAAAATCACTAAAATGCAACCCGCTGATAGCTTATATATAGCCTGCAAGGATTCATGGGGACTCTAGTCTACCTTGTGGTTGTCTTCACTAGCTGTTGGCTGCAATTACTGAATATTTCTATGTGCCTCACTGCCAGAATTTACAGTGTAGCCGTCTGTAGTGTAGCTGCTGAACTGTTTAGTATGTAGCAAGACATCATGAAAACGGAGCACCCCCCCTCCGAGCAAAACAACAAACTAACAGCCATATTCATCACATAATGGTCCACAGCAGCACCCCACAGATCTCACTAATATAATGGGGACTTTGTCTGCTCTGGTGTTCCCTACTATACATGAAAAAACAGCAGCACTGTATGCACCTTATCTGACTTTTTTCCGGGAAACATGACAATCTTACATGAACAGAAAATATATAAATCCTTTTCCTTTACTAAATTCTTAGCTATATAGTACCTAGTCCACCTCCTTTGGCAATATCTCCATAAAAGTTTCTGAGGATACTGCATTCATTGTGTTTTCTTTTTGTGATAGATAAATGACATCTACTTTAACCTGAATAGCTAAAAGGTCAAATTTGCCTGAGAGGAACCAACTTCCTTATGTCCCTGGAGGAAATACAATATATCCCTTGAATCCAAAATGAATGCTAGAATTCAAGAGTGAGGCTACAAAGTGCACAGGAATCAATTATTTCTGGGGTGGGGGGAGGGTTTTTATATATATACAGTGGTGCCTTGGATTAAGAGCATAATTCGTTCCAGGACTGCGCTTGTAATCCAAATCCACTCTTAAACCAAAGCAGATTTTTCCATAAGAAATCATAGAAATGCGGACAATTGGTTCCACACCCCAAAAATAATGATTTATTATTCTGAATAACATGTAAAACAGATGAAACAAACTTTCAGAAACAGCAGAATATGTGATATTATAAACTACTATACAGTAATGGAGAAAATGGGACGTTCTATAGTGAGTGTGCGATTGTAGAGGAAGGTACACTCACTGTACTAGTGAGTGTACCTTCCTCTACAATCGCACACTCACTATAGAACGTTTAGTTGGTGTTGTTGGATACTTATTCATTGAACTATTACATGCCAAAGAAGTGGGAGTTGGCGGTATCCACGTTAATTGCTCGTGATTGAGCTTATTTGTGGTCTGAAGCCAGACATTGCGCTTTGTTCATGGAGAAAATGGGAAACACAAAGGCTGACAGAGACTGCAGGGAGCATGAACGAATGAGCTGGGTGTATGTGGGCACATACATGCAGCACTCTCTGTCCCGGGAGAGAGGGGTTACAGCTATGTAGAGATTAACTCCACAGACCTGTCCCCTGATGTAAGCCCCAGCCTGACGTGGATCTGCCATGATTTGGAAGGTGAGGGAGACTTTCTGTGTCAGAGTACAGTGCTGTTGACCACACTGTGCAGACCATACCCTCCCCCACTTGCACTCCCACCCAGTACAGGGAGCTCTTAAACCAAAGCAATGCTCTTAAACCAAGTCACAATTTTGAAAAACTGTGAGCTCTTAAACCAAAACGCTCTTAAACCAAGTTACTCTTAAACCAAGGTACCACTGTATTATAAACACACACATACACACACACACACACACACACACACACACTAAGGAGATAATTATTTGAGATAGAATATCAACAATAAATTCCAGAAAATCCCATTGTATAAATTATATACATTTAATATCATTTTGCATAGAAAAATAAGTATTTGATCCCCTACCAACTATTAAGAGTTCTGGATCCTACAGACTAGTTAGACGCTCCTATTAAACTTGTTACCTGCATTAAAAAGACAGCTGTCCTAAATTGTCACCTGTATAAAAAAGACTCCTGTCCATAGACTCAATTAGTCAGTCAGACACCAATAACCTCTATAACATGGGCAAGACAAGAGAGACAAAAAAAGATCACAGAACTGCACGAGGCTGGAATGGGCTACAAAACCATGAGACGCTGGGTGAGAAGAAACAACTGTTGGTGCAATAGAAAGAAAATGGAAGAAATATAAAATGACTGTCAATCAACATCGATCTGGGGCTACATGCAAAATCTCACCTTGTGGGGTATCATGGATGATGAGGAAGGTGAGAGATTAGCTTAAAGGGAACCAATCACGCTAAAAATTAGCCATAAAGCTAGGGAAAAGTGCTGGTACATCACCCAGCACGCTTCCCAAACATCCCCCTGAAGCCTCCGTCCCCTGTACATACAGACCGCAAAGTTAGTTTAATAACCTCCCGCGCTCTATGTAAATTACCAGCCAAGTAGTCACGGTGGGCGGGTGGCTGGTTATCTAGTCACAATCCTGGGCAGGTTCCGGCGCTGTAATCATGCCCCTCTGGGTGTGTTGGAAAGCGCCGCATGCTGATGTCACCTGGGGGGCCTGCATTGCACGTCGGCCACGCCGATGTCTATACTATGCTGCGCATGCGCAGTACAGTGTGTGAAGCAGCTGCTGTACTACACTGCGCAGGTGCAATACAGCAGCGTATTCTCCGGCTGCACTGCGCATGCGCAACATAGTAATGACGTCGGCGTGGCCAACGTGCAATGCTGTGGTCACATGAGACTAAAACTGAGTTCTTTGGCATTAAAAGGGGTAGTGCGGTGTTAAGCATTTATTCACTAAATAACACAAATTGGGAAGGGGGGCATTCACTTAAAACAATACAAAGTTGCATAACTTTGTAATTTGTGTTATTCAGTGAATAAATGCTTAAAACTGCACTATCCCTTTAACTCAACTTGCCGTATTTGGAGGAAGAAAAGTGCTGCCTATGACCTAAAGAACACCGTCCCCACTGTCAAGCATGGAGGTGAAATTTTTTTTTTTTTTTTTGGGGGGGGGGGGGGGGAGTGTGTCTGCTAAGGGTATAGGACTACGCCGTATCAATGGTACAATGGATGGGGCAATGTACCGTAAAATCCAGGACAACCTCCTTCCCTCCACCAGGACATTAAAAACGGGTCGTAGCTGGGTCTTCCAGCATGACGCTGACTTAAAACAAAGCCAAGACAACAAAGGAGTGGCTCAAAAAGAAGCACTTTAAGGTCATTGAGTGGCCATTGAGTGGCAATAATCCCATTGAAAAATTATGGAGGGAGCTGAAGCTACCAGTTACCAATAAAAGCGTGAAAATCTTAAGGATTTAGAGATGATCTGCAATGAGGAGAGGACCAAAATTAATCCTAACATGTGCGCAAAACCCATCACCAACTACAAAAAAAGTAGTGCTTTCCAACAATGATTTTGCCAAAAAGCATTAAGTCTTGTTTTCCAGAGGTATCAAATACTTTCTCTCTGCAAAATTAAAATACATTTTTATAATTTGTACAATGGGATTTTCTGGATTTTATTTTTGATATTCTATATCTATTCTATATTCTACCCTTAATTTAAGACTGTTCAAATCAATGAAAGTGGGCGAACTTACAAAGGGATCCAATAATTATTTCTAGTGATGAGCGAGTACTAAAATGCTCGGGTGCTCGTTACTCGAGACGAATATCTCCCGATACTCGAGTGCTCGTTTCGAGTAACGAACCCCATTGAAGTCAATATGAAACTCGAGCATTTTTGCAGGAGACCCAAGTTCGGTAGAGGTAAGGTCATGTGAAAACCAGTCAACCTCAGAAAATGATGGAAACACAATGGAAATGGACAGGAAACAGCAGGGGCAGCATGTATGGATGCCTCTGAGGCTGCCTAATCGCACCATTAAGCCTGGTTAAAACAGTGGTAGGCATATGGACCACCCAAAAACTCAGCCTGACACAGCTTGGCAGTGAGAACACAGGGAACAATTAAAATAGAGGTAGCATATAATGAACCACCCAAAAACTTTGCCTGACACAGCATGGCGGTGAGGACACAGAGAACCATTAAAAACAGAGGTAGCCTATGAACCACCCCAAAATTTAGCCTGACACCACAGACCCAGACGGACAATACAATCATCCAATAAAAATTGCCGGATTATGGCTTGATTTAGCCTCACCCCCTCATGCAGTTGTGCGTGAGAGGCATATCTTTGGAGGTAGGGTCGAAGAATAACAAAAAAACAGAAGGTGCAATAGCAATCCACAGGTGCAAGGGCTTACCGTATATACTCCTCCCAGCGTACACACGGTAAACACCTGCTCTGTAGATACTAGGCGACATGATACACTCTGTTTGATCAAATAGTTTGCTAAGATCCTCATTTTTTAATATCTACAGAGCAGGTGTTTACAGTGTGTACGCTGGGAGGAGTATATACGGTAAGCCCTTGCACCTGTGGGTTGCTGCTGCACCTTCTGTTTTTTTGTCTGCACTTAAGCCACGAGCAGCGTGCAACCTGCAGTGTGAATAGAGTCATAGATGTGCGGCCAAATTTTCCCTTTTTTTCTGTTGAATGTGGGGGGTGTGGCTACCTCCTGTTGGCCTGCACTCCACCCATGTCCCAAGGGTGCTATAAAAGAGATCATTTGGCTCCTATCTGCCCAGTTGTAGGCTTATTCAGCCCAGGAGAGGCCATTGCTAGTGTACATATGCTAGAGTAGGGACCATGTCTCGAGGATGCCTTAACGTTTGCGACATGGTACACTCTGTTTGATCAAATAGTTTGCCAAGATCCTCATTTTTTTAATATCTACAGAGCAGGTGTTTACCGTGTGTACGCTGGGAGTATATACGGTAAGCCCTTGCACCTGTGGGTTGCTGCTGCACCTTCTGTATTTTTGTCTGTACTTAAGCCACGTGCAGCGTGCAACCTGCAGCGGCCAAATTTTCCCTTTTTTTCTGTCGAAGAATAACAATACAGTCTTCTTAAGAGGCCCCGGAATTTGATTTGATCGAATGAATACACTTTCAATCCTTTAAAGAGTCTCTAAGAGAGGGCAAGTGCAGTAGCCTGTCTATTAAAAAGATCTGGTCAATCCAGCCTTCAAAAAGACTACTACAACATCCAAGGAAGAATAGAAGCTACTGGTGAAAGGCGTGGTCAATCCTGCCTTCAAAAAGGCTACAACAACATCCGAGGAAGGATAGAAGCTAATGTTGAAAGGCCTGGTCAATCCTGCCTTCAAAACGGCTAAAACATTGAAAAAAGGTAGAAAGTACTGGTAAATAGAACGGCAGAGGACATCCGTAAGATGACATCCACAGATAATATGGCTCGAAATGGACAAAGACAAGAATGCTAAATTGAATTTGACTATGAATTTGACTGTAACAGTTAGGGTAACATTCCCCGCGTAATGTGACTTCCCACTTCTCCCCCCACCGCTGTTTCGACTTTGAATTTGACTGTAGCAGTTGGGGTAAATTTCCCTGCGGAAATGCGCACAGATGCGGTGCACCTTAGTGAGCAAGTCAGCCAAATTGGGGTAGGTTTTAAGGAATGGCAGCAACACTAGTTTGAAGAAGTGGGCCACACATGGTACATGTGTGAGCCTGCCGAGTTGCAGAGCTGCCACCAGGTTCCACCCCTTGTCACACGCAACCAAGCTCACTGCTAACTACACAGGGTAATTTGCAGTGAGCTTGGATATGGTTTCAATAAGACATAAATAAATAAAAAAATTAATAAACGTCAGCCTGTCAGTTGACAGGCGGGTGCGCTTATAAGTGACTGATGATGCCTCCAGCTGCACTGAAGACCCGCTCTGACAACACACTAGGGGCAGGGCAGCCCAGCACCTCCAAGACAGAAAGTAAGAAAGACAGAAATCTGGAAATATACTAATGGTCCCAATAGTTTTTGGGGGCTGTGAGATACAAACTCGTGGTGGCTGCACCAATACACTCTGTGACACCCCCTTTACACTCCGCAAGCAGTAGTGAACTTAGATATGCCTTGCGTAAGAAATACAGAAATCAGAAAATATAGTAGGGGGTCCACTAGTTTTTAGTGGGCTGTGAGATACAATCTGGTGGTGGCTGTACCAATACACTTTGTGACCCCCCCCCCCTTTACACTATGCAAGCAGTAGTGAACTTAGATATGGCTTGAGTAAAAAAGACAGAAATCTGCAAATATACTAGTTGTCCCAATAGTTTTTGGGGGCTGTGAGATACAATCTGGTGGTGGTTGCACCAATATACTCCGTGACACCCCCTTACAATGAGCAGTGAAGTTCTATGCAGGTGTACTACAAGTCACAGCAATACAATGTACTACAGCAGCACCACCAGCCAAAAAGTCATAAAAAAAAAGAGTACTGAGCACTTCTTAGGGGTCTGTATGTAACACCTAACGTCCCCTTTCTGCCAGCAGCCGATCACCACAGTGTGCTGCTGAAATCGTGGCTGCACTGCAAGTCCCAGCCAGCAGTCTGTAGTAATATAATTTAAAAACTATTTGAAGCCCATACAAGGTCTGTTTGGTTGTTTCGCTAGTATTCCCTGCCTACTGGAACGCTAATTCCCTCCCTAACGCTCTCCCTGACCAGCAGCAGCTCTGTCCCTTATCTCTTCCAGCATACATGTGAGCCGAGCCTTGCCGGCCGCGCTTTTTATATGGCCGGGTCATCCGATTTGGCCAACCAATCGCTGCTATGTATGGGTCCCACGTGATCGCAGGATGTACCAAAGAGTCTCCTGTATGTTTTTTGGCTGAGAAATAGCGCTCAAACTTACAGGAAACGGATGATAAGATTTTCTCGAGTATCGCGAGATGCTCGTCCAAGTAACGAGTACGATCGAGTACCCTAATACTGGAACGATTACCAAGCTCGGACGAGCATGTTTATACATACATACACACACACACACACACACATATATATGTAAAAGAAAACCAAAAGACACCAATAATTCTATTTTTCTAAAGGTTCAATATAGATCAATTTAAAATAAAAGATATAAAAGCTATGCTCACATTTAATCAAATCTAATATTTTATTTTAATCCAGTGGGGGTAAAAACAAATAATGAATGAATTCATTTTCCTATAGTTTAATGTATAGACTATTACACCTGCCTTACTAGGTATGAAAGGGCATTATATTTCTTCTGCTGGACATGAGTAATTTGGCCTCAGTTAAGTAGCCCCTCCATAATATTGCAAGAATTACCTACTAGAGAGCTGGTAGATTCAAGTTACTGTAAGAAGCAAATGACATCTTGACCTCTGCAACCTCATTGTGTGTTATGTATCATTCCTCCTAGAATGTCTGTCTATAAAACGGTCCTTTACCCCCTCAGCATTTAGGGTTTTTAGCGAAATTGTTTCTATTAGAAAACTCCATATATAAATTGTAGGCACGAAGCATTCCTCCAGTAAGGACATCTCTGAGTGTGTCTTTTTATTCCCAAGGGCCATGATATAGGAAAAGGCTTCACAATACTGGGGTTAAAGGTACGGATTTTTAGAGGATGGGGGGAGAAGAGTTTAAAAAGGATTTTAAACACAAAGGCCTCGACTTTAAAGGGGTTGTCCAGCGAAAACGTTTTCTTTCAAATCAACTGGAATCAAAAAGTTATGTAGATTTGTAATTTACTTCTATTAAACAATCTCAAGTCTTCCTATACTTATTAGCTCCTGTATGTCATGCAGGAAATTTAGTTTTATTTTTAGTCTAACGCAATGCTCTCTGCTGACATCTCTGGCCGAGACAGGAACTGTTATCTGTCTCGGCCAGAGATGTCAGCAGAGAGCACTGCGTCAGACTGAAAATAAAACAAAATTTCCTGCAGGACATACAGCAGCTAATAAGTATGGGAAGACAAGATTTTTTTTAATAGAAGTAAATTACAAATCTATTTAACTTTAATTTATGCGATATATCCAATAAATTAGGACAGTGAAGAGGGGACCATGACCCATGACTTTTTTTCTGGAGTTCTTGAAAAGGTATGGCTGATTTTTATGTTTAATGCAGAGTTTAATATATATGAGCAATGTGTTACTGTTATTTTATCTATATATTTAATATTTTTCTTTATCTAATTTACATATAGAAATGTTTTGCGTTTAAGCCATGACAACATTTTAAATACATATTAAACATAATGATAGTAATAAACTTAAAAATTGGATCCAGGCTTTCTCAGTACCCGGGGAGGAGCGGCACAGAGTGGCAGTCAGTTAAAAGGCAGCAAGCTGATGAGCGGATTGCAGAGATAACGAAAAGCATTGCTTCGTTATTACTGTAAATTCCCTCATCTCTACTTTTAATATTTTGTTTTTCAGACCACTACAGAGGACATGGAAAGGTTTAAAACTATTACAATGCACGTTACAATACTGACTGTGGTGTGACACAGCATTGACACTTAAATTTTTTTTCTTTATGATCTTTTTTTTTGTTTTTGTTCTATTAAACATGCTGCACAAACCTAAAAAAAACACCAAAGACTCACTTGCTGCAGCAAACGTTTTAACTTGAGTAGTTGTGTCTTCACTGTTGTGCAATCTTGGACCATGTGACAGAGTGTCATTTCATCAAGTATTACAGTATTGTCTCGAAGACCCATTATCTGTGTAGATCGTGGGGATGATGGAAAAAAGCTGGGACTTCCATAGCCTTCTCTATGATCAGTGGGAGACTCTAGGTAGGAGGAGCCTCTGAAAAAAACAATCATCAGACATTACATAAAATGACACTGTAAGACCATAATAAATCCAATACACATACAGCAATAACCTTGTTTTACTGATGACAGAGGGGGATCGGCATGAGGGACGGCAGGAGCGGGTCGGCCGGCCTCCCGAAGATTACATCACTGTCAGATGACGGGGGTCAACACGAATCAGATCTGTATAATGCACTACACTTCCGGGTACACAGGCGGGGGTGGGGGAACACGGGAAGGGGGCCATTCACATACATAACAAAGTTGTATAAACTTTGTAATGTGTTATTTTGTAAATAATTTCTTGGTGCCGCACTACCCCTTTAACAGTCAGAATAACTGCTTTTCAAATGTAAATAAAAGAAGCCTTTATTCTGGCTGTGAACAGTGTCAAGGAGGCGGGGCTACCTTTCCCTGGGCCCTAGCACTGCTACACCTCACTAATTATCAGCTTGGTAGTTGGTCAGGGGGACAAATTTGCTTTAAAGGGGTAGTGCGGCGCTAAAAAATTATTCACAGAATAACACACATTACAAAGTTATACAACTTTGTAATGTATGTTATGTCTGTGAATCGCCCCCTTCCCGTGTCCCACCACCCCCGCCCGTGTACCCGAAAGTGTGTGGTGCATTATACATTACCTGATCCGTGTCGAGGGCCGTCCGCCATTTTGTGCCAAACGTCATCTTCGGAAGGACGGACGAATCCCTGCCGCCGCCCCCTCGCCACAACTGTGCTCAGCCTCGATTGGCTGAGCAGTTATTCTGACTGCGGCCGCGTCATCAGCTGCTCAGCCGCAATTGGCTGAGCATAACTGTGCTCAGCCAATCGCGGCTGAGCACAGTTGTGACACGGCGGAGGAGGGACGGCGGCAGGGATTCGTCCGTCCGAAGATGACGTTTGGCACAAAATGGCGGACGGCCCTCGACACGGATCAGGTAATGTATAATGCACCACACACTTCCGGGTACACGGGCGGGGGTGGTGGGACACAGAAAGGGGGCGAGTCACAGACATAACATACATTAACTTTGTAATGTGTGTTATTCTGTGAATAATTTTTTAGCGCCGCACTACCCCTTTAAATGAAATGGTTTTGGTTTTTAGCCACATAGGTGTCAATGCTTTAGTCTTTTTCCATATCAGTAATATGTATTTTCCAGGCTAAATTCATTTATTCCATACCAAATTTTTGGATGATCCAAAAATAGGACATAAGAATAAAAGCGTAATACAGATTTTAAGACTAGTGATAACATGGGAAAAGTCTACGCTCCATATCACAGTATTATTTTTACAATTAAAGTATTATACTCTAATATGGCTGATTAGGGTCACCCCTTTTTCACAGACGCCACGGATCTGAACAAAAGTGAAGTAGAAGCTTTCTTCCATAGACAGTAGTAGAAACACTGTTATACAGTATAAAGGTTATTTAAGCGAGCAGCACTGAGCCCTTGATCAATGGTTGACTTTGTAGCATGAATCATTCTAGCATCAAGGTTTTTTACTTTGTCTACACAAAAATTGATGAAAAATTCCTTTCATCTTCAAGGTTAACTTTCCAGATCAGGATCAATAGAAAAAAAATATTCACGTATAAAAAGAAAATATAGTGAAAGGTTAATCGAAAAGGAGAAAATAATACTGCTGTGTATAACAATAAAACAGCATAAATCACAAGTAATGTGTGACAGTAGGCACTAGTGTAGAATGGCTTTAAAGAGGTATTACAGGGGAGATAAAATCATTGTTTAACAAATCCCAAGTCAAAAGTTGCTTAGAGAGGACCTGTGCTCAGTCTAAAAGAAGCTGGGCTACCACGTGCCCTGCCCGTTCTTCTGGTGTGTGTCTGTGTGTGTGTGTGTGTGTGTGTGTGTGTGTGGGGGGGGGGTCCGACTAAAACCTTTGGCATGTTATGATGTTTTCTATATGATAGGTGTAAGACACAGAGAACCACCATGTTCCCTCAATGACTTAAACAAAATAAAGCATGAGCCTTTCAAAGACGGAATCTAGATTTTTTTTAAAGACACACACGTTGTTGTGTGTTTTCCTATTTTACTGTGCAGCATAAGCATTTATTATTATAGATCATTTGGGCATGATTGTGCAGTACATTGGGGGACAGTGGCACCATGTACTAGGACACAGACACTTTAGGGGGCAGTGATATCATTAAAACGATAGTACCATTATGTACATTTGCTTTAAGTGTAGCATATAAATAGAACAGTGCTGTGCTCCTTTTTTGTGAACCGAGGCCCAGTTCCTGCACATGGCACCGGTCTATTGCCAGGCACCGGCTGGCCGCTGAAGCACCTAAACTACACTTGAACCGAATGTACCTGAGGAGACATTCACTTTAAACTATGTGAGGGGTCACAGTGGCACAAGTAGTTTCTTCAGTACTCTATCCACATTTGTTTTTTCCCTGCCATGCCCAGTGCTCCCACTCTGGTCCCCGTGCCACCTTTGTTTTTTTCACAGCAGATATTACATGCCCAATCACTGGCTTCAGGGATCTTGTGCCATCTGACTGACTACATTATGTCTGCAGGGATATAAAGGTGGTGGGAGGAGGAACAGCAAAGTTGGACATGATGGAAATTAAACAAGTGAGTATACCATATTTTATTTTCAGACAATCCCTTTTAAGTAGTCATGGCAGCATAATTATTCAGATCAGGATCACATGTGCAGCATTGTGCAACAGTAGGAGATAGTAAAGAGAGTCAGGATCAAAAGACAACTGGACAGCAAACTGCATACTAGATATGACCTAAAGTTATCTTTATGACAGCCTGGGCCGGATGGAGAAGAAAGCGAAAATAAACGGCTCCGATCAAAGAAGAGGTCACCTGTGAGTCACTGTTTGTAACTTGTTATTCTGCCTCTGACTGCATCTTATTAAGGGGAAATAGCTAATATTTTTGCACCAGAGTATTATATGAGATACAGCTGCAGGATGTCTCCTATGGTGGTCCCAGTTACTCCTACAATCTTCTAGTTCCAAAGAAAGCAGTTGCAGCAGAAAGACGTGGGGAGAGGGGGTGGGCTGCACTGCCAGGAGAGGTTTGATGGAGTAATCCTGTAGTTCACAGGAAGTCAGCTGACACCGAACAGTTGCACAACTTCCTGGGACACGTAAAGCATTTTGGTTGTCTCACTGTCACATGAAATTACCCATAAACTGTGACTTAAATGTATCTATCATTGTGTGCATTGTCTATGACATCACTTAGTGGATTTTTTAGGGCTCTAAAGTATATGAGGTGGGAGTTCTGCAGGAGCAATTAGGAACTGGTTCTCTACTACGTATGTGTTCCCATATTCCTGCGCCAGGATGGTCTGGTAATGCAGGCCATGGCTCTGATCAGTTATTGTTTTGTTAAACAGAAACTTGACGACTAGCCAAATTAAGACAAACTACATAACCCACCTGCCATTGTGGTAGTGGTCAGGATTGCTCAAGTGGTACTGCTCTTGTCCATTTAGACGGGGAGGAGGCCTTTTCCAAAACACTTGCTGTTGCTGCCGCAAAGTCCGCTCAGTTCTCTCAAAATGGCTCATATTTTCAACTTTTCCTGAAAATGGAAAGCAAAAATTAGCAAAACATCTTCACTAAGGAGAAAAAGAAAAAAATGCAGTTTAACAGTGATAAATAATGTTCAAATAACCATTTGAAGTTGGCATGTATGCATCTAGTGGATGGGTTTTATCAGATTTTCTAATAGTCTATATATCGTAAGCAGCTTATATTTTAGTCCCTAATGTGCACAGGGCATGGATGGTCTGCTCGGCATGAGCTTATGTATTTGGGACACATCCCTGCATGATAAATCTCTGCTGGGGAGGTATACCAAATACAAGTAATCCGCACTATATTGTATATTAACATCAAAATGCATTATTTATACATACAAATATACATATTATATATATAAATTATATCAGTGCTATAACGCAGTAAAGGTGAAAGGGAGACTGTCAGGTGTAGCAGAGAAGCTCCTGTCATTTGTCACAGCTTACAAATATCACAATGTGCCATCCAGTTCAATACAGGACTGCTAGTAAGCTCACCTCAGTCTCCTAATGCTTTGGTTGCACAAACAAGGTTTTCAGGCATTAAATGACAAGTCTTTCTCTGCTACAGCTGTGTACAGCTTCAACAGCCTGTACCAAACAAATATAACAGTAACCATATACTTTATTCTAGTTTCTATATCTGCAAGCTAGCATCAACAAGTACATGAAAGTTGTTAGAAAACATAAGAGTGTTTCTTGCTGGGGAGAATGCCTTGCTTCAGCAGATGTTTCCTTGTCACAGGGCTAGGAATGTTTTCGGCTGCTACGCTGGTGCCAACTAATCTTCCGTATATAGCAAAAGAATCATTTATACCTTTCCAGTCGAAAAGAAATCCACACAGACCAGGACATCAAAAGGCAAAACAAACAGGAAAGTAGCAACACAGGCTTTGTGAAGTATTAGAAAGGTTAGCAAGTCTGTGCAAAGCTTTTCCACCCATAAACTTGCAGCTACTTACCAAAACACAAGCGCCACACAAGGGAAACATTGTGTCACTCTTCAGCCGACTCTTGCACTATTGCATGCAAGACATTTAAACAAATAGGCCTTCCTTCCTACTGAATTCCCACCCTTCGTGTCGCTGGGAATACGGCCCAGTTTTGTCCTGTGACTTGGAAAGAAAAAAAAGCCCAGCCCTAAGTAACCACTTGCATAGCTAGCAAACTAGACTGAAGTCTTTAAGTAGCTGCCTCTTTCAGAGTGAAGGCAAGCCTGATGCGGGAAGGCCTCTTAGAGCGATATTTACTTTTACCCAGTAAATTCCTAGACGTCCTTGCTAGACATCAAGATAAGTGTAAGAAAAGCTAAACTTTAACCTGCACTGCATGAAAATCAACAGTGCTGGGATCAGCATTGTGCTCACTACTGCGTCACAGGCATATAAGAGGTTAAAGAAGCGAAGCAGGACTCTTCATGTAAAGTCATGCTCCGGGTGCTTAGTACAAGCCTAAAACATTCATTAATTCGCTTCTGTGCAGCTACAAAGGCTTAACCAGACGTGTAGAGATAAATAAGAGACGCATTGATGTGATCACTATGGCATGTTCAATCTCATACACTACAGCTACACTAATCACTGGCAGCAGAGGAGCAAGATCAAGCCAGATGGTAAGGGATAGATGGAGTGCAGGAAATTCTCACCACCCATCACATTATGACCAGTCAGGCTAAATGCGCACACATTGATTTTCATGCACATAATCTGTAGAGGACATACTACAATGCACGTGGATTAGATTTCACTAATCATTTCTGCATGCTTCAATTTTGGGGGGCATAGAAACAGACCTCCATGCAAATTTTTAAATCTCCTACTATAATAAATGTTTTAATCGTAAAATCCCCCTCTTAAAGAGTGCCAATAGAAGAATTACATTAGTGACGTGGAGAAGGTGCACTTCCCTACATGCTTGTGGATTGTAAGCACTCTCTGACAGGGTCCTCTCTCCCAATGTACCAGTCTGTCATTTACTTTATTCATGTAGTTTTTTTTTCTTGACGTTACGTTCCGTATGTGAGAGTTCTGGAATCACGGGCACTTACCAATAAATAAATAAAAATTATAATCACTGCCCCCCCCACCACACACACACACACACACACACACACACACACACACACACACACACACACACACACACACACACACACACAAAAAAGCCAGAAGGTGCCAACAGATCCCCAGAGATCCCATAGACTTGGGATCTGTTGGGTTCCTGCCTGGTGTCCACGTAATTAGCCTATGGATAAACATCAGTAATATATACATATCAGTAATCTAATCTCTATTTGGCAGTTTGTTTTTGAGCTGAAAGAGTCCTTGTTGTGTTGCTAGCACAGAGCATTCAGAGGATCTTCTCCCGCCCTGCACACACAGCAGCAGCACCTGGTGACAGAGTCTCCTCCCCCGACCCGGCTGGGACACAGTAGAAGAGAGGTCATTCTGTAAGTCCTGCCTTCTGCTCTCTCATCTCATTAGGGCTGTGCTGGAGGGGAGAGGGTGCAGGCAGTGTCTGGATGTGTGGATGGGTGTGAGGGGAATTTTCCCTTATCAGTAACTTGTATTTATTCATTGCTGACAGTTTAACCCTTACACTGCCTTCCTGCAGCTCATGAACCAGTTATCTTTGCAGGCAGTATAAGGGTTAAAGGACAACTCCGGCGAAAAAATTTTTTGGCTTATTTAACACACATTACAAAGTTATATAACTTTGTAATGTGGTTAAATACCCGGTCTGGCCCCCTTCCCCCACTTTCCGACCCCCGACCCCCCACCCCGGAAGTTAAAGAATATATACATTACCTATTACGGTCGTCACGGTCCTCTTCTCTGGTGTCGGGTGATGTCAGAGCTGGGGGCGGTCCGGGTCTTCTTCCTCCTCGGCGTCTTCATTGAGAGTGAATGGGAGAGAAAAGGCTGCTGGTGCACATGCGCACCAGCAGCCTTTTCATTGGCTGGAGCGCATCACATGGCTTCCAGCTTGCTCAGCCCTGATTGGCTGAGCTTGCTGGAAGCCATGTGATGCGCTCCAGCCAATGAAAAGGCTGCCGGTGCGCAAGCGCGCTGGCAGCCTTTTCTCTCTCATGGACCCGGAAGAAGGAGACATCGCTGGACGGCGGACGCAGGTGACGGTGAGGCGGACGGCGGGCGAATGGAGTGGCGATCGTCACCGGAGGGATGGTGAGTATGGTGTCTGTGTTTTTTTTTTTGGGGGGGGTCCCGCCGGAGTTGTCCTTTAAACCTGTCTGTTTGCTGCAATAAAGAAATCTCTGATAAGAAGAAACTGAGGGAGCCAGAGAAGTGACAGCTATTCACAGAATGGGGTCTGGCTCTTAGTCATATAGTAAGGGGCTCAATTACATGGAGCGATAATCTGCCAAATCGGATCATTGCTCCGTGTAATAAAGACAACAATCATGTGCTGATAAATGTCTTGGTCCTGACCTAAAGACATCATCAGCTGTCAGACGCACATCGCTATGTGTAATAGAAATTCATGTGGCAAGGACTGATAAATATGTAAAAAAAATAATAAAGTTACAGATACCTGTCTGTACTCCCTGTTGTCCAGTAACGTCGTCCTGCTCCCCAAGTATCTGAAGTGACATGCGAATGCCAATCACTGGCCGCTGCACTGTTTCAGTGATTGGCGGATCGCCTGTCACTTCAGATACTTGGAGCAGGACGACGTTACAGGACATCAGGAAGTACAGACAGGTATGTGTAACTTTATTATTTTACACTTATTAGGCAAGAGCTTCATGGACAATCCTAAAAATAAATAAATATTTATACACAACCTGGAGGAAAGAAGGGAAAGGGGAGACATGATTGAAACCTTTAAGTATGTTAAAGGACTAAATAAGGTTCAGGAGGGAAGTGTTTTTAGTAAAAAACTGAGCTCAAGAACAAGAGGACACAGTGAGAGGTTAGTTGGGGGAAAGATCAGAAGCAATGTGAGAAAATATTATTTTACTGAAAGAGTAGTAGATACCTGGAACAAACTTCCAGCAGAGGTTTAAACACGCCTGGGACAGACATATATCTATCCTAAGATAATAAGAAAGAAAATACTAAAAAGGGCAGACTAGATGGACCCAGTGGTCTTTTTCTGCCGACAATCTTCTATGTCTCTACATACATACATACATACATACATGCATACAGTGGTACCTTGGTTTAAGAGCAGTTTGGTTTAAAAGCTCACAGTTTTTCAAAATTGTGACTTGGTTTAAGAGCTCCCTGTACTGGGTGGGAGCGCGAGTGGAGAAGGGGCATGGTCTGTATAGCCGGGTCTACAGTACTGTATTCTGACCATGGAAGTCTCCCTCACCTTCCAAATCATGGCAGATCCACTTCAGACTGGGGCTTACATCAGGGGACAGGACTGTGGAGGTAATCTCTCCATAGCTCCATAACCACTCTCTTCCCGGACAGAGTGCTGCATTATGTGCCCACATCTGCCCTGCTCATTCCTTCATACTCCCTGCAGTCTGTCAGCCCTTGTGTTTCCCATCCTCTCCATTACTGTACAGTAACTTATAATATCACATATTATGCTGTTTCTAAATGTTTGTTTCATTAGTTTTACATGTTATTCAGAATAATAAATCATTATTTTGGGGGCGTGGAACCAATTGTCTGCATTTCTATGATTTCTTATGGGAAAATTTACTTTGGTTTAAGAGTGGATTTGGATTACAAGCATGGACCCGGAACAAATTATGCTCGTAATCCAAGGCACCACTGTATATATAGCAGGTCAGCACTCACACTTCCACACACTCCACAGAATATTTCAGGGGTATTTACTATACCTGTACACCGGTCTTAAATAAAGCCCTGTCCTTATGCACACTGTTGGGTTTTGTAAGAGGAGCATACCACTTAGTGAATCTGGGGGGACCGACACCTTTTCCCTGGTGCATGTCAGGGCCATAAATTATAAAGTCCCTCCTATGTATTTCGATCTTGTGCAATGCATTACGTGTACAACGCACCTAGGACCCTGCAACTACAACAGCTGCATATACTACAACTCCCAGCATTTACTGAAAGTCTGCAGCTCTCAGGAAATGTTGGGAGTTGTAGTACATGTGAAGAGACAAATTAAGAGGTTGTCACCTCAGAAATTACAACTCCCCAAATACTCAATAAGTGTAGGGTATTCTGAGAGCTGTAGCAGTATTGTTTTGGAGTTTGGAGTTGTGGTTACAGATAAAGATCAGATCACCCCCAGCTGCTTCTCCTGCCCCTCTCACCCCCAGCTGCTCCTCCTGCCCCTCTTTTTTGTTCTATCCACTATCAGTGCTGTTCTGGGGTCACTTCCCTACACTGAGCCCACAGATCTATGTATTCTTATATGCCACAAAGCATCCAGTGTAAAATGCACCTAGGACCCAACTACAACAGCTGCAGGCACTACAACTCCCAGCATTTACTGACAGTCTGCAGCCCTCAGGATATGCTGGGAGTTGTAGTACAGTAAAGAGACAATCCTCTGATAACTGCAGCTGTAGACAGATGTATTGCTGGACCTTCAGGGCTGATGGTTGTCACCCACAGATTGCAGCCACCAGGAGTCTCTGCACACAGTGATTTATTATAGGGTTGTCCACTCAGAAACTACAGCTCCCAGCATACCCTAAGAGCTGTATAAATGTAGGAGGTTATGAGAGTTTTAGTTCGACTTCAAATGTTATTCACAAGGGATTTGTCATAGATACAGATGAATCCAGGAAAGGAGCGGGTTGGCATGTCGCATCTCACTGGTTCTATATTGGTGGGTCTCAAGGATCATTTCCTCTGGTGGGCCCCAGGTACCCCAGTCCGACACTGCCTGTGTAATATAGAGGAGGAGGAGAAGCTATAAGTATTGAAGCAGTGGCCTGTTCTCAGTGTGGTGTTTTCTCTCTGAGAGAAGTGTGTGTGTGTTTTTCTTCAGTGTGCTATGGCTGCAGCAGTGTGTGTGTGTGTGTGCTCGCGCTCTATGGATGTAACAGGCTGTGAGTGTGCTACGAGTGCAACAGGCTCTGTCTGTCTGAAAGAGAGCTGATAAATATGGGCCTATGGCTGACCCCTCCATATTACAGGTATTTGGCATTGTTAGCACTGTTTATTTGTGTATGGTGAATATTTAAGTTAGAAACATAGAAGATTGTCAGCAGAAAAGACCACCTGCTCCATCTAGTTTAGTTCTGAATTGTTCAGGACATGGAGGCTGGAGATTAGGTGCATCCACAGGAGAATCTGCTTCATATCTTTTCTTATTCCCTCAGAAGTTGCCCCAGGATCATGCAGGATATTACACAGAAGATTCTGAGCCAGTTCTACTTTACACCAGTCTGATAAATAACTCCCCTGGTGTCTGACTGGCCATTTATGAAGAAGCTGGAGTCGGTCCTGATAAAATTCAGGAGTCTGAGCTGCAGTTAACCAACTCCTCAGCCCTGGGGTTAGCGGTCAGTACTGCAGGGCGGCTCCAGTGCTGACCGTTGCTCCAGGTCCCGCCACGAATAACACAGGCGCAGCTTCTGTGTGGCTGTGTCATCCAGGACCATAAATTAACATTTCTGCAGCGACATTAATTTACAGTGCAGCGACAGGAGGGGGTTCAGTTTGGTCCCCTAACATCTTTGTCCAATCTAAAAAGAACAGCACCGGTTGGAGTCTTATAGAATATGGAGTTCAAGTGCTCGCCTCACCAGACAGGACCCCTCCGCCCGGACATAGATCCACAAAATCAGAAGGAGACAGCACTATTCACAGCAAACGTGATTACTTTATTCACATCCTACTCCCGCAACGTTTCGGCTGATTCTCAGCCTTTCTCAAGCGTGACTAACACAGTGTTCAAACCACTCTTATATGTGCTACACGGCAATTGCATATCAATTAACTTAACAGTGTATTAATTCATCAATTCATAAAAAAATCATTAAGAGATTACAGAAACCAGAATCTTGTAATCATAGTGTGGTATACATTAGTGCATATCTCTTTGTCGATACATAGTGTCAGGTGATACACATTACACACAAAATATCAAGCCTTCTGTGTCCCCACAAGTATCAAATCAACCACACTGTACAGAATATATCAAGTGTAAATACAATTAAAAACAATAAGCAATGAACTACTTTACCACATGTTCCTGTAGCATGGCGTGTTCATGGGCAGCAAACGCTGAACTCAGAAAGTCACTGCGTCAGCGTCATCCTACCACGTCATCACGTCAACCTGCGTGTGACTGGCGCATGCGCAGTGGCGTTCCAGTAACCCGGGCGCCATTTTGGGTAAGGGAAACTAAACAGTCAATCATAGCAGACTAAATGCAAGTGAACCAAAAAATCTGCATACTGCGGTGCTATGTCCGCTAATGTTCATAGTGAGAAAAAGACTTAGGGTATAAACCCACACACCGTATACGCAGCAGATACACAACAAATACGCAGCAGATTTGTTGGTACAGATTTGATGCTGTGTTCAGTTATTTAGATCTAATCTGCTGCGAGTTTGCTGCGAGTTTGCTGCGTATCGCAGCAGTAAATACGCTGCATATACGGTGTGTGGGTTTACACCCTTAAGGAGGATAAAAAACTGGGAATAATCTCCTAGTTAGAAGGTTGATGAAACACAATCTCCACGGCCAAAGTGGTTGGTGGGGATAGCACCCCTAGTGTATAGATTTAGGAACTGCGTCCTATGTGAAAAGAACACAGACTAGGAGATAGCACCTCTCATCCTCACGCTTACAGTGACCCATACACTGGCGTGCATGTAAATCACCTTCAGTCGCAGCATCAACGAGGGGGAACCCCGCACAAAGTCGCAGTCCTACCCCCCGTGATGACGTGACAGGGCCCTCTACTATGCTGTGTAAGCTAAAAACAGCACTTGCTGTAAAGTAGACAAAATGTAGACCTTACTCCAAAGCTATGTGCCACTTTAAGGCCCAGATATTATTTGCATAAACAGAAATTCCTCCTCAGTAGTGTTACGTTCACTTGTCCCCAGTCTGCAACAAATGACCAAAAAATCAAATACTCCATCCAATGGTATTTATTGGTGGCTCAAAAACAACTCATATAAATTATGGACCCCAGGATATACAGAAAAAGAGAGATATCTAACATCTTTGGTCTTGACATCTTGCTGATGGACAACCCAAACAATCAATAAATTGTGACCAGTGACTGGCCATATAATATTAAGAAAAAACCCCAATACAATACTCCACCTTTGGGGAATTTGAGAATATGAAGTAAAAACATGTGCCTGCGTCCCAACAAGATCATTTTAGCCATTCACAGTCTGTCAAATGAATTGGCTACAAGCAAAGAATGAAGGAAAGTTTGTATTAAAAGTATAAAAAAAAAAGCAACAAACCCATGTCACACGTGGTATCTTCCGGTAAATCCACATCTAACATAAGATCATCATCTTCTAAATCACACGAATCAAGATTATTCAGGATGTCCTGTATATAAATACAAAGCAAACAATTAGTAATGCGCATCAAGGCAGAACACTGATATATTCTTAAACATTTAGGTCACAGCTTCCTAGCAATTGACTCAAAGGTCTGTGTGTATTCATATATAAATAGGCATACCTACACATTATAGTATATTCATATTTATAACTCATTATAGCACTTCTCTGGCAGTAAACCGTTTGAGGATAGTAGTGCTGGAGAACTAATGGACTTGATTCAGTCATGATTTGGGTGACTCATGGTTCTGCTTCTTAGCAGAGTTATACCAAGTAAGTGCAGCAGAAGCCCCCCCCTCCTTCGTGTGTCAGCCATGCCCCTACAGAAGTACTGTGGCAGGATGTATAGTTCAGCAGTGGCTTCACCCTTTTTACACTGGGATTCTGCAGTTTCGTTTTTTTTTACCTTTGTTCTTGTTCAACATTTTCAAGTATTAATAAAAGCACAAACAGTACAGATAAAAGTGAATGTACCATCATAATTTGGATTCTTTTTTTCAGGACCTTATCAGCGCCTGCATGGGGATCCCTGTGGTGCAGTCCTTTTTTTTTTTTTTTTAAATGACGTCCAGGTCTTGCTCTCGGCGCCCACAGTGTGACAATATCCCCTCCCCTCAATGACGCACCTCCATTACAACCAAGCAGGGCCGCATCACTGAGGGGAGGAGATATTGTCACACTGGGGGTGCTAGGCTCACCTCTAGGGCAGTGCTTCTCAAACTGTGAGGCGGGCCTCACCAGTGAGGCGCCCCCTAGTTGTTGGTGAGGCCCAGCTGGGGAGCCAGTTTGCACAAAAATAACTATGATCTGCACAATCCTCCAAAATCTCCATTTTAGCAACATTAATTTATTTTGTACTTGCTTTATTAGCATACAGAGCTTGGGAGATGGGTGAAAGGTAGCCCTAGCATTGTTTTCAGCTTTTAAATGGACTTTCACCACAGATGGTGAGGCCCAGGGACCCTCTTAGTCAGTCGGGTGAGGTCCAGCCATTGCCTTGGTCTGTTGAGTGAGGCTCCAGTATAAAAAGTTTGAGAAGCACTGCTCTAGGGCATAGAGCTGGGGTGGATGGCAGCACCACCATCAATAAGGTACTGGGTAAAAAAGTTCCAAATGTATGATGGTACATTCACAGGTACTTCAGTTGTGGATTTTGTGATTCCGACAGTACACAGTGCAAGTAAGATTGACAGGCAGATAGACCCATTACTGATCAGACATAAAAAGGGGGAAGGGGTCACTTTGGTTTATATAAAAAAAAAAAACACACAATTATGCCAGGGAGAACAAATGTTTTTAAAGGCTCTTCTGTGTTTTTGATTTGCTATATACTAGTAGAACCTGTGAAAGACCTTGCTATATTTGTTTACCAGCGAGGAAAATAAAAATTTATTTCTGTCACTTGGAATAGATAAATTCAGCAGGGCTTCACAAAGACTATAGGTCCGCAAAGAACATAGGACAGTCAAAGGGGCCAAAACCTGGAAACTATTAGGACAATCCCACTAAATATGGTGCATGGCCCCAGCATCCTTAGTAGAACGTTTTGAGTATGAGCGTATCAAGAGCACTCTTGGTTGTGGTCTCCAAAACTCCCCAATTTTTTGTGAAAAACATCAAAATATCATTTTTTGTGAAAAACATCAAAATATCATGAAAAATTTAAAAAATTTGCATTTTATGAACTTTGAAATTCTCTGCTTCTAAAAAAAGAAAGTCGTAGCACATAAATTAGTTACTAAGTCACATTACCAATATGTCTTCTTTATTCTGGCATAATTTGGTAAACATTTTACTTTAGGGTGTTATGGGGCTTAGAAATTTATCAGCAAATTATCACATTTTCGTGAAACTGATTTTTTTAGGGACCAGTTCTTTTTTTAAATGGATTTAGAAGTCTGGTATCCTGAAAACCCCCATAAGTGACCCCATTTTGGAAACTACACACCTTAAAGAATTAATCTAGGGGTATAATGAGCATTTTAACCCTACAGGGGCTGGAGGAAAGTATTCACAATTAGGCAGTAAAAAAATTGAAAATTTACATTTTCCAATAATATATACGTTTAGATTAAAGTTTCTCATTTTCAAAAGGAATATGAGACAAAAAGCACCCCAAAATTTGTAATGCAGGTTCTCTTGAGTACAACGGTACCCCATATGTGGGCGTAAACCACTGTATGGGCACACAGCAGGGCTCAGAAGGAAGGGAGCGCCAATTAGCTTTTCCAATGCAAATTTTGCTGAAGAAGTTTCTGAGCGCCAGGTGCGTTTGCAGAGCCCCTGTAGTGTCAGCAGAGAGAAAACCCCCCATAAGTCACCCCATTTTGGAAAGTACACCCCTCAAAGAATTCATCTTGGTGTGTGGTGACCATTTTGACCCCACAGGTATTACAGGAAAGTATTCAAAAGAAGACAGTAAAAATGAAAAACTCGAATTCTTCCAATAATATGTTCGTTTAGTTTGAAATTTCTCAATTTCACGAGGAACAAGAGGAAAAAAGTACCCCAAAATTTGTAACGCAGGTTCTCCTGAGTACAATGGTACCCCATATGTGGGCATAAACCACTGCATGGGCACACAGGAGGGCTCAGAAGGGAAGGAGCGCCAATTAGCTTTTTCAATGCAGATTTTGCTGCAGAAGTTTCCGAGCGCCAGGTGCGTTTGCAGTGCCCCTGTAGTGCCAGCGGAGTAAAATCTCGCCATAAGTCACTCCATTTTGGAAAGTGCACCCCTCAAAGTATTCATCTTGGTGTGTGGTGACCATTTTGACCCCACAGGTATTAGAGGAAAGTATTCAAAAGTAGACAGTAAAAATGAAAAACTAAAATTTTTCCAATATTATGTTCTTTTAGTTTGAAATTTCTCAATTTCACGAGGAACAAGAGGAAAAAAGTACCACAAAATTTGTAACGCAGGTTCTCCTGAGTACATTGGTACCCCATATGTGGGCTTAAACCACTGTATGGGCACACAGGAGGGCTCAAAAGGGAAGGAGCGCCAATTAGCTTTTTCAATGCAGATTTTGCTGAAGAAGTTTCCGAGTGCCAGGTGCGTTTGCAGAGCCCCTGTAGTGTCCGCAGAGTAAAATCTCCCAATAAGTCACTCCATTTTGGAAAGTGAACCCCTCATAGAATTTATTTTGGGGTGTGGTGAGCATTTTGACCCCACAGGTATTTGAGGAAAGTATTCAAAAGTAGACAGTAAAAATGAAAAACTCGAATTTTTCCAATAATATGTTCCTTTAGTTTGAAATTTCTCAATTTCACGAGGAACAGGAGAGAAATGTCACCCCAATATATGTAAAGCAGGTTCTCCTGAGTAGAACAGTACCCCATATGTGGGCATAAACCACTGCATGAGCACATAGTCCGGGCTCAGAAGGGAAGGAGCGCCAATTAGCATTTTCAGTGCAGATTTTTCTGAAGAAGTTTGAGCGCCAGGTGCCTTTGCTGAGCCCCTGTAGTGTCAGCAGAATAGATTCCCCCCAAAAGTCACCACATTTTGGAAAGAGCACCCCTCAAAGAATTCATCTTGGGGTGTGGTGACCATTTTTACCCCACAGGTATTAGAGGAAAGTATTCAAAATTGGCCAGTAAAAATGAAAAACTCGAATTTTTCCAATAATATGTTGGTTTAGTTTGAAATTTCTCAATTTGACGAGGAACAGGAGAAAACGTACCCCAAAATCTGTAACGCAGGTTCTCTTGAGTAAAACGGTACCTCATATGTGGGCATAAACCACTGTATGGGCACACAGCAGGGCTCAGAAGGGAAGGAGCGCCAATTTACAGGAGCAAAACCGCAGCTAGTAATGGTTATTAGAATAGCGCAGTTACTAAAATAAAATAAAAAAAATGAGATTACAGGTAATGTGGGGTGGTTAGGGGCAACCAGGGGTGGTTATGGGCAACCTGAGGTGGTTACAGGTAATCTGGGGTGGTTACGGACAACGCGGGGTGGTTACGGGCAACCTGCTGTGGTTACAGGCAACGTGGGGTGGTTACGGACAACGCGGGGTGGTTACGGGCAACGCGTGGTGGTTACGGGCAACGCGTGGTGGTCACGGGCAACGCGTGGTGGTCACGGGCAACCTGCTGTGGTTACGGCAACGTGGGGTGGTTACAGGCAACGTGGGGTGGTTACAGGCAACGTGGGGTGGTTACAGGCAACGTGGGCTGGTTACAGGCAACGTGGGCTGGTTACAGGCAACGTGGGCTGGTTACAGGCAACGTGGGCTGGTTACGGGCAACGTGGGCTGGTTACGGGCAACGTGGGCTGGTTACGGGCAACGTGGGCTGGTTACGGGCAACGTGGGCTGGTTACGGGCAACGTGGGCTGGTTACGGGCAACCTGCTGTGCTTACAGACAATCTGGGGTGGATACGGGCAACGTGGGGTGGTTACGCGCAATCTGCAGTGCTTACTGACAATCTGGGGCGGTTACGGGCAATGTGGGGTGGTTACGGATAAACTGAAGTTCTTATAGGCAATCTGGGGTGGGGGTCATTGGCAATTTGGGGTGGTCAGAGGCGACGTGTGGTGGTCAGAGGCGACGTGTGGTGGTCAGAGGCGACGTGTGGTGGTCAGAGGCGACGTGTGGTGGTCAGAGGCGACGTGGGGTGGTCAGAGGCGACGTGGGGTGGTCAGAGGCGACGTGGGGTGGTCAGAGGCGACGTGGGGTGGTCAGAGGCGACGTGGGGTGGTCAGAGGCGACGTGGGGTGGTCAGAGGCGACGTGGGGTGGTCAGAGGCGACGTGGGGTGGTCAGAGGCGACGTGGGGTGGTCAGAGGCGACGTGGCGTGGTCAGAGGCATCGTGGCGTGGTCAGAGGCATCGTGGCGTGGTCAGAGGCATCGTGGCGTGGTCAGAGGCATCGTGGCGTGGTCAGAGGCATCGTGGCGTGGTCAGAGGCATCGTGGCGTGGTCAGAGGCATCGTGGCGTGGTCAGAGGCATCGTGGCGTGGTCAGAGGCATCGTGGCGTGGTCAGAGGCATCGTGGCGTGGTCAGAGGCATCGTGGCGTGGTCAGAGGCATCGTGGCGTGGTCAGAGGCATCGTGGCGTGGTCAGAGGCATCGTGGCGTGGTCAGAGGCATCGTGGCGTGGTCAGAGGCATCGTGGCGTGGTCAGAGGCATCGTGGCGTGGTCAGAGGCATCGTGGCGTGGTCAGAGGCAACGCGCGGTGGTTACGTGCAATCTGGGGGGGGTTACATGTAATTTGCCGTGATTACGGGGAACCTGGGGGGGTTATGTGCAACCTGGAAGGGTTACAGACAATCTGGGATTGTTACTGATAAACTGAAGTGCTTATAGGTAATTTGGGTTGGTTACGGGCAATCTGGAGGGGGTCACTGGCAATTTGCGGTGGTTACGGGCAACGTGCGGTGGTTACGGGCAACGTGCGGTGGTTACGGGTAATCTGGGGAGGGGTTAGGGGTAATTTGGGAGTAAACTGCAATTATTACTATAATAAAAAGTGTGTGTTATTTTTTTGTATGTTTGTCACTTTTTGTACTTTACATATTCATTTTCACTGTATTACTATGATTACTGTGATATTTTCTATCTCAGTAATCATAGTTCAGTGACAGAGACCAAATTGGTCTCTGTCACTTTAAATTTTCAGAGTTGGCTGGTTGTGAAGCGCATGCGCACTTCATAACCAGCCAGGACGTCGAGGAGGAAGGAGCTCCGTGGGTTCCGGTGAGTATATGGGGAAGGGGGGGTGACTGGAAGACGGGGGTGACAGGGGGGGGTGGGGGGGGCGACTTGGGGGGTGGGGGGACATCACTTTTTATCCCCTGTCACCAATCATTTATGGTGACAGGGGATAAAAAGTGCCGGGAGCACATGGTACAAGCGATCAGCGGTATATAGTATATACCGCTGATCGCTTGTACCGGGACCCCACAGGGGGGTCCCCGATGACTGCCCCATGCCCCGGAGGTAGCGGAGAGCATGGGGCTTTCATTCATTTTAACTCTTTCATCGCTGTGAACCGACGTTAGTCGGTTCACAGCGATGGCGGCGGCCATCTTGGAAATGATGGCCGCCGGGGGAGGGGGGTAAGTTATCGGGGCACTAGGGGGGTCTGATCTGGGGTCTGATATACACTTATTTCATCTCCCCCCGCCGTAGATTCACGGCGGGGGGAGATGAAAGGCGGCGGCAGCACCGGTAATCCTCTTTACCGACGGCCGCCGCTATAACGTTAATAGCGGCGATCGTCGGTAAGGGGGGGGGGCCGGGACGGACCCCACACACTGCCCCAACCCCTCAGCTACCTCCGGTAGCCGGGGGGATGGGGTGGGGGCCGTCCCGGCCCCGCAGCCTTATTCTCTGCCATCGCCGTAAAAAGCTGATGGCAGCAGAATAAGGACCATTAGTGACCGCCGTAGAAAGCCGTATCGGCGGTCACTAAGGGGTTAAGATGGAAATAAAGGAGGATGCTAAGAGCAGTGGCATGGGGGGCGGGTAAACGTTTTGTTACTTGTAGCAAAAAAACTAAAAAATTTAGATGTATGAACTTTCGTAGATCCCAAAGTAAAATACACAAACATGTGCTTAGTACTAAGCTCAACAGGAGGTAAATGCCTACACAGGTCAAGTGGATGACCTTCCCCATAACAGAAAAGAGTAAAAATGTCTACTTTCTGCAGTAAACAGATTTACAGATCAATTTGCTTTCAGTGTAGTGGAAATCTCTTAGGTTACAACGAATAAGCAGATGTGGATTTGTAAGGCAGACATTTGATTTGAAGCTAATAAAATAAATGTTTCTCGGTGGGCGTTTGGTGCACACTTATGTAACATATTCAGCGGTTGCCGATGCGGCTGGTCAGGATCTATTTGAAGTGAATCACTCCAAAGTACACACAATGCTGCAAATCATTAAGAAGCTAATTTAACTAGTCTGTTCTGCAATGGCTTCTGACTCTGTACAATAGTCACTCTTATACACACACACACAGACGTCTGTATAATGGAACAAGGCAGGCAATTGTCTTTCCACTTCTAAGAAAGAAATACAATTGAGAGGATGGAAAATTTGGAAGGTAAATTTTGTCCTAGTCTCCATTTTTTAATAAAGGTCTCTTTACAGCGCTTTATAAAAAAACTCTAGCTGAAACAAAGACATGGTAATATACATGGCAACATAAAAATATTGGGCCAGCGCCCACAAAAAGCTATTTGCCAGCAAAAGATGTGATCCTTGCAGAAAAATGGAGAACTGAATGGTAGCACAAAATTCCGCTAATCCGGAAGCACCCAGCGTAACAGGTAGACTTTACTATTGCTTTCACTGTGTTAGTATTCCATGCAGTAGTTCCATTGTATTTATAAACCCAGGAGGACAGACCCACCCTGGGAGTAGAAAGTGTAGATGCACTGTAAAATGCACGGAATAGTACATTATTTAAATAAAGCATATGACTAGACATCAGCAAACCTTTCAAAACAAGATTGCACCAGCTATTCCTTTTTGCCGAAGTTCTGCAAACATCATAATTTTCCTTTCTCATGACTCCTCTCATTTTGGATTAAAATGTACAAAACAGAAAAAAAATATACGGTATATATTTGTGAAATGAAAGTGGGGAAAAAAAGCAATTTAGCACACTTTGGGCGATTTTTGTTCTTACACCATGCAAGTTACCGTAAAGGTGATCTGTTTCAGAGATTTAGCAGGCTTCCCCCAAAGCCAACAAACCCCCCTCCCTAGCATGCATTACACACTTCTCAGATAATGTAAGACTGGGTTCACATGTACCTAGTGGGGCAGCATAGCAAAAACTGCATGAGCTTTGCCATAAACTACTACAATTTATACACACTAAGGGCTCGTTCCCACTGAGCAAAAGCAGCTGAATTTCTGCGCTGAATCAGCGCTGAAATTTCAGCCGTTAAAATAGGTGCAGAGCTAATTTCCATTGTGTTGAATGGAAATTCTGCTCTGCAGTTCACACAGTGGAATTTCCGCACTGAACTAATCCGCTTTCCGCCAGAAGAATGAACATGTTCATTCTTCCGCTAGCGGAAGCCTATACAAATCAATGGGGCTCTGATTTTCTGTTTCAGCGCGGATTCAGCGCGGAATACAAGCGGAATACAAGCGGAAATTACTCGCTGAATCAGCGCGGAAATGGGGAAAAGGGGGGGAGAAGGATTCTAGTATATGTTCTGGTATAGTCTAGTTTACTCACCAAATACTCGCTGAATTTCAGCGCTGAATGCATGCGGATTCAGCGCGGATTCCTCGAGTATTCCGCGCTGAATTTGTCAAGAGCTGATTACGAGCTGAACACTTTCCTAGCAGAATACGCAGGGATTCTGCTTGCATTCTGCTTATATTCTGCTCGGAATTCAGTGTCAGTTGATTTCAGGCGGAAATATTTCCTTGCGTAATCCGCTCCTTTTGCTCTGTGTGAACGTAGCCTAAACACACAGCTTTTATTGCAGACTATTACATACTATTACTTTTTTGGTCAGTACCAGCAGCAATAATGCAGCAAAGGGGAACACTGAATACCTGGCATATGCCTCTGTAAGCCATCATTTCTTTTGTTAATAGCTCTAAGAACTGCAAACCTCAGATCTCCACTGACTCTGACTCCACTCCACTCCACTCCACTGACTAGGTTCATCAGAAAGCATAATTAATGATTAGGAATCTATTTCTTTCTTTCTGCATGCTCTATTTAGCTAACACAAAGCTTGTATGCCATTCACTGATATAATAGAACACTCCGCAATGTTAGGATAGAAACAAGCACCTCAGTACTGCAGTACCTTGCATTATGATACCGTGTATTATCACACAACCATAGCGTTATGTATTAAAGCCACTGTAAAGCATGCCTCTCACTATGGAAGATATGGGGTCCTTCAGTAACCACAAGGGGATCCCAGTCACCAGCTAGTTGGCAATCCCTCTAACCATGTGTTTAATTGAATAGGATAACCACATTCAGGGCTGTTTTCCTAAATAGGTGAAGTGGTGTCGGACAGTACACAGATGCAACGGGACCCTGCCATTCATAGCGCTGCACGACATCACATGATCAGAGTAGGGGATAGGGAAGTGCAGGGCTTATGGTCTTTTTACACTGAGCGATAATTCGGCCAATTGTTGTGAGGCAACAATTTTAATTTTTTAACGATCAGCGTTAAGATAAATAGTTTGAAAACATTGTTTTTGCGATTGTTTTAAGATTGCTTAAGCCCATCTCACACATAGGATGAATATGTTTACACTGTTTACACGAGCCGATTATCGCTCAAAGGCAAATAAGTTATATTAAAAAGTAATATGACTTTATTACAGCACTGTATTAAAAAATATTTAGTTTATTGACTTTCTAGAGTTTAACTCCCTGAAATCCTGCCCCCTACAACACTGCTGTCCCAGGCACAGGACCACAAGTGCTTAATGGCAAATACAGCCCTGACAACATTCAAACAAACTAAAGAGACAGCAAATTTACAAGAAAAATTATCTGGCTAAAACTATCTGGCTCTTTTTAGGGGGGGGGGGGTCACTTGCATAGCACCTAAAACCAATCCATGGGACCACTCGATGGCTCTTACCTAACCCTCCATCCATGATATGTACTCAGTCCTCAATAAGTGATGGCAGATAGCTAGGACAGGCTATCATTCACTGATTTACAGTCAAGAAAATACTATATACAGTGGTACCTTGGTTTAAGAGCTCACAGTTTTTCAAAATTGTGACTTGGTTTAAGAGCATTGTTTTGGTTTAAGAGCTCCCAGTACTGGGTGGGAGGGCGAGTGGGGGAGGGGCATGCACAGCGTGGTCTACAGCACTGTACTCTGACCCAGGAAGTTTCCCTCACCTTCCAAACCATAGCAGATCCACTTCAGGCTGGGGCTTGCATCAGGGGACAGGACTGTGGAGGTAATCTCTTCATAGCTGTAACCCCTCTCTTCCCGGACAGAGAGTGCTGCTATACTGTGCCCACATATGTGCTGCTCATTCCTTCATGGTCCCCGCAGTCTCTGTCAGTCCTGATTGGTCCACTCCGAACACACAGCCTTCCCCATTGCTGACATGTGCCACCCCCCACATCTCTCATCTCTGCTTCTTCAAGCAGAAAATCGATGACATCAGAGGAAGCTTCAACTCACAGTCCCCTCAGCCCCCCCTAATGCCTACCTACTGCCCGTCCCCACTAACTCGCCTCTCCACCATCACAGAAGAACATCTCTCCAAACTACTCTCCACATCGCACCTCACCACCTGCGCACTTGACCCTATTCCATCCCACCTTATCCCAAACCTCTCCTCAGCACTTGTCCCAGCACTTACCCATCTCTTCAATCTATCACTAACTTCTGGCATCTTCCCATCTCCATATAAACATGCAACCATCACACCCATCCTCAAAAAGCCATCCCTTGACCCTACCTCCTTATCCAGCTACCGCCCCATCTCGCTTCTCCCCTTTGCCTCAAAACTCCTGGAACAACATGTCTACCATGAACTTTCCTCACATTTTTCATCCAACTCGTTTTTTGACTCCCTGCAATCCGGTTTCCGCTCCCACCACTCCACAGAAACTGCCCTCACCAAAGTGGCTAATGACCTGCTGACTGCCAAAACCTCGCGCCACTACTCTGTGCTCCTTCTCCTTGACCTATCTTCTGCCTTCGACACAGTTGACCATTTTCTCCTCTTACAAATCCTCTCATCCCTTGGTGTCACTAGCCTAGCTCTCTCCTGGATCTCCTCTTACCTCTCCAACCGCACTTTTAGTGTCTCCCACACCACCTCCTCTCCTCGTCCCCTTACTGTTGGTGTTCCCCAAGGCTCTGTACTCGGGCCTCTTCTCTTCTCCATCTACACCTCTGGCCTGGGACATATCATAGAATCCCATGGCTTCAGGTACCATCTTTATGCCGATGACACTCAAATCTACCTCTCTGGTCCGGATGTCACCTCTTTGCTATCCAGGATTCCAGAGTGTCTATCGGCCATATCCTCCTTCTTCTCCTCCCGCTTTCTAAAACTCAACATGGACAAAACAGAACTTATCATCTTTCCCCCATCTCGCTCCACCCCGCCTTCTAATCTGTCAATCACTATCAATGGCTGTACTCTGTCCCCTGTCCCCCAAGTCCGCTGCCTTGGCGTCACCTTTGACTCTACCCTGTCCTTTAAACGACATATTCAGGCCCTGACCACCTCCTGCCGCCTTCACCTCAAAAACATTTCCAGAATCCGCTCTTTCCTCACCCCTGACTCCACCAAACTGCTGGTCCATGCTCTCATTATCTCCCGCTTGGACTACTGTAACATCCTCCTCTCTGGCCTTCCAGCTAACTCCCTTGATCCTCTCCAGTCTATCCTTAACTCTGCTGCCCGACTAATCCACCTTTCCCCTCGCTTTGCCTCAGCCTCTCCCCTCTGCCAATCCCTTCACTGGCTCCCCATTGCCCAACGTATTGACTTTAAATTGTTGACCATGACATACAAGGCAATCCACAACCTGTCCCCTCCGTACATCTCTGACCTGATATACCGCTACCGTCCCTCACGCAACCTTCGATCCTCCAGTGACCTCCGTCTCCGCTCCCCCCTTGTTCGTACCTCGCACAACCGCCTCCAAGACTTTGCCCGAGCCTCCCCCATACTCTGGAACTCGCTACCCCGACACATCCGTCTCTCATCCACCATCAAGTCCTTCAAAAGTAACCTGAAAACCCATCTCTTCAAACAAGGCTACAACCTACAATAACTCTGCATCACACTTGAATGGCTGCACTTTACCTCCTGTTTCTCTCCCTATACCCCATAGATTGTGAGCCCTCGCGGGCAGGGTCCTCTTCCCCCATGTACCAGTCTGTCTTTTGCCTTCATGTAATGTTTTCTGATCTTGTATTGTTCCTGCCTGTTGCCTATCTATTGTATAGCGCTCTGGAACTAAGGGCGCTTTATAAATAAATAATAATAATAATAATAATAATAATAATAATTATGGGGATCTGCAGCTCCATTCTGTACCTACAAACTGCTGCTGTGTTATCAGGTTTATGCGCTTACTATACATTATACACCACATGCTGATTGCTATACTGTACAGTAACTTGTAATATCACATTCTGCTGTTTATAATTGTTTGTTTGATCTGTTCTACATGTTATTCAGAATATAAATTATTTTTGGTGAGTGGAACCAATTGTCTGCATATCAGTGATTTGCTTTGGTTTGAGAGTGGATTTGGATTACAAGCACGGTCCCGGAACGAATTATGCTCGTAATCCAAGGCACCACTGTACTTAGCATCAAGTTACAGAGCCACATGCAACCTTTTGACAAGGTTCACCTTCTTGTCAGGAAATTACAGAATAAATAAATCAGAACTAGTGAGAGAAACGCCACATGTAATAACTCCTGCATCCCCAGTCTTTAGCATCAAGTGGCCTGGAGAACTCAATATCACAGACCTTCCTGCAAAAAGTGTTGATGGAAGCACTGCAGAGTAAGGGCCCTATTACACAAAACGATTATCGGTCATTCCAGCTGATAACAGTTTGGTGTAATAGGTCATGTTAAAAGGCAACGATCAGTCGACACTATGACATGATGTTGGCTGATCGCTGTCTTAAAACATGGCCGATCAAAGTGACAATAATGACAGTCTGCTGGCATAATAGGAGCGACTGCTATCTTCTATGGGCCACTGGGAAGATCTAAGGATCGTCTGGGAAGCCCCTCCTGCGGCTCCCTCCGCTCGATGTCTGTGTATGTAATAGTAAAGAGCGAGCAAAGAACGAGGAGGAAGCAAGCGCTGACCTGATCAGGCTGGGTAATACAGCCCTAAGAAAATAGCTGAAGGAGACCTCTCCTGCACTTCAAAAGGGTGTTGTCACATTTCCGTACACAGTGAGTAACATTGAGAAAAGCTGTATAAAAAGGAAAGCCAAAAGTGACCTCAGTCCATTCATTTTAGAAACGTTGGGGGACTGAATTATAATAGTTTTAGCTTGTATCATAAACTTGTTCTATATTTTGGTGTCTGCTTTAGTTATCACCACAGACAACTCTATAACATGAAAACTGGAAAGCTACTCATTTGAATAGCTGCCATGGAATGATACATCTTTCCTGGACAATCACCATGGCACCCATTCAAATGAGTAGCTATCCAGTTCTCTAGTGAGAGATCCACTTCTTGCTTAGGTGTCCGTCATAGACAGAAGGTCTCAAGTGGGGAACCACTTCTCTATGGCATCAATGGGATTGCCCTGATTGGGAAAACTTTAGGAATTTTGTAATAAAAACCTAAAATAAACATAATAAAGCCACAGTACAAAGAAATTAGAACAGCTGTCACTAGATGACGTCTTTGTTCATGAATGGCAGCAAACAGCAAATATCTGAATATAATGGAATACACAAGTGACTCATAAGAGTAAATGAACAATGTGGACTGTAGATCTAGATCATCTTTTCTGTATAAAATAATGTTAAGCAGTAAGACGCCCAGATTTGTTCTGCACACAACCAGCATGTGTCAGACTCTATTGTTCCTTACTGGTGATTGGCAACTACACAAGATACGATAATTAAATTAACCAAAGCAGCATGAGTTATAGGTGCTGAACTGAAGGGAATACAATAGCGAGAAACAATGGAAGCGATTAGCAGGATGGAAGAGAACGCATGAATAAATCATGAAGAATATGACATCTCATAGAAGCCACAAACAAGGCAAGCTGCCTGATCTTTTTGGAAGATGTCAAAAAGTCAATGGAGCTGCTCGCCTCTCTAATTTGAAGTTACTCTTTGTACTAGCGCTTAGCACACAGCAAGGGCGGCATCCATAGCGAAGGCTTTATAGTGCCTGCATTCCAGTTCTGTATTTGCATATATACATATTGCATCACTGAACCCATTAATGTCGCTTCTAAAGCTCTGCGCTGTGCCATCTCCAATCCCTATAAATACCAATAGAACGCATTCACTGGAGAATCATTCAGGACTTGCTCCTTCTCCTACTGCGGGGATAAAACAAATCTGTTATACAAGATACAATAGAAATCCCTTTCATATAACCATTTCTTACTATTGCCCCTTTATACGTTCTTGGAGCAAATCTTCATGGCTGTCCATATCATATTTCAGTTACTGCATGCTGCAAATGAAACATACGTTGATGTAAATCATCAAAAAACAAAATCACACAAGACTACAGTTGGTCTACTGAACCCTATGACAGTTTTCCCAACCTGTGACTCTCCAGCTATTGCAGAACTACATTTCCCATCATGCCTTTGGGGGGAGGGGGGTCCAATAGCTGGAGAGACACAGGTTGGGGAATACTGCTGTATATGTCGGAAAACCTACTTCATGTAGCCTATACCGAGGACGCGTCACCAAACTAAATAAGCAACTAGCACGAATACCGCTTTTCTATGTAAAGAGAAAACCTCATTTCATTTTCATGTAAAGGGCAATAGAGTTCAAGATGCAAATGAACTTTATTATATGCCTCTATTTTTTTGTGTAGAAATCACAGAATAGTACAAAACCGCACAGTAAACACTGGGATGCTACTGCCACCTCCTGGCTTCACGCTTAAATGCTAAATTTACACGACTTTTAGCAAAACAATTTTAAGTTTCGCTACAGGGGATTTATGTGACGCATTGCTACAAGCAGGGACTTCCACTGATTCCCAAGATGCAGGGGCGGCATTAACCATTACTGAGCTGACTGAAAGTTTCTGTAGCTCAAAAACTTTTAACAAGTGGCTCTATGTATGCCTGACAAATCAAATCAAAAGGAGTTGTTTAGTTTTAAGCCTTTTTCCATACCCTATTCTGTTCACGGACCTTATAATTTTACCAAAGGGCACAGAGACCCTTCTACTCTGGAAGACCTGATCAGTCCTGCTGAATTGTACAGAAGACCTAAAGATTTATACAGATACTGTAATGTTTAAAGGGGATATTCAAGGGGATAGCATGAAAGGGGTTCAGGAGCATGCTGTAGGCATTGCTGGCGGGCAATACCACGTCCTCATACAATATCCAATAGCTGCCCAATGTCAACGTGAAATTGTTAACAGTGGTCGGGCTACTACTGACCACTGCCCGCAACATGCTCATATTGATGGAAGTATCAGCATGAAGGGGTAGACTGAGGAAGTGGAGCTTCAGAGAGCAAAACATATCATATAAAGAACAAACAAATACTGCACAAATCAGGTATCACTGTGGTCAGTCTGACCTGAGAAAACAAGATAACATGTGAGTTTGACTTTTAACCTTTAACTGACAGTATCCATTAACAGGGAAACTAAAAGGTTAGAAGACCTGCTGTTATGTTCCCATAAGCCTGAGGACCCTGAGAATAAAGGCAACTTTCTCACCTTCAACCGCAGTACCGTTTTTGATAAATCTTCATTTTATTCAATGTGCAAATTAGTTACTTTGATACACTGGGGGCAGGATAACTCCCTCAGTGCACCAGTCCACCCCACTGGCCTGCCTCTTCTCTTAATTATTCATCCAGCACCCTCTAGTGATGAGTGCCAGAATGACATCACTGCAGAGCACTGCCTCAATACCAACGAGGATATTGAATAAAGTGAAGATTAACATAACATAAAAGCAGGGGTGCAGCAACCCTTTTTTGAACAGACGTACCGTCCGGCATTAAGCACTGGAGGCTGGCCGGCCTCCAGTGTGATGAAACCCTCTTCCTCTGTGACGTGGCTCCATCACTGGAGCTGCGTCACAGAAGGGAAGGAAGATAGTCACACTGGGGGGCGGCGGGAAGAGACGGAAACCACACGGCAGTTAAAAAAAAAGAAGAAGAACTGCGGCAACGGCATCCCCGCACCGGTCTGTTCATGCAAGGAAAAAAAAAAAAATTACCTAGTGGTACATTTGCTTTAAGCTTTGAAACCCTCATACCCTGGAAAGGCAAAAGAAGATAATTCTAGAAAAGATGATAATTAATTTCCTTTAGCAGCAACATACTGTACCTGAGATGTTGGCCAAAAGAGTAGCCAGTGTATCGCATAAAACTTAAAAAAAAAAAAAAAGATATTGTGACATTTTCTCAGCAGCATTAACTATCCTAGCAGGTTTACCGCATCACAAAATGGAAATTCTTCCGCTATTAATGGGGAACAGAAAAATGGATTGCATTCCTGAAAACCCAATCTGATAATAGATTATTGCTTTGTATTAATAAAATATGTAATGCTGTGCACAGCATGTCTGCAAAGATTTGCTTTCCTTTATCATATAAATTCAGTGTAATAATCCAGCACAAGGGAAACCTTTGCAGATGTACTGTCAGCTGCTACTGCTAGACGGAAGATGAGTGATGCTGTCATAAGAGCCAGAAGAAGCTAATTATCATACACAGGTAAGGGGTGGGAGCTCCCCCCCCCCCCCCCTGTATCAATATACCTTCCCTATCCAGTATGTAAAAACATATTTCATACATAAACCAATTATGGATCGAGGTTGTAAAAGATCTGGAATATGACACAGATATAGGAATTAAAGGGTATTCCGGTATACAATAGTTTACTTCCTTTAAAAGTATGTGGTACATTCTAAAAATCCTTAATATATAGTTATTAAATATTTTCAGTAGTTTCCCACATAATTACTCACAACTGGCCCAAAATGTGATGTTCATAGTTTACCACCAATGGCTACGACCTAAAGTTTGAAGCAAATTTCTCTTTTTTTCTAAACCGCAGTCTGGTTGCCACGCACCATGCCGGTCTATTCCCAGGCACCAGCCCAGCGCACCCTCCCAAAGTGTGACGAAACCCTCTCCCATCTGTGATGCAGCTCCATTAGAAAAGATATTAAGAAAAAAAAAAAAATCACACAATTTAACTATTATTCCCACCATAAAGGGTGATTGATTTCTAATAATTTGTTTGTGCATGCCTAGTAAAAGCATTATACAGAGGAGGCATACACTACAATGATACAAAAAGCATTTCAAGTTTCAACTATGAAAGCCAAAAAGTGTAATAAAACAATGGCTTGGCAGGGCACTGGAAAATCTTATTCTGTAATATTTTAGCAGCTTTAAAATAAAGCAAACTAACAAAACAAGATCGACATTTCGTTCATCAGCTGGCCATGAAAGCCGAAAATTTACATGAGTAGGAACAGCTTTCTTCTACGCTGAAAGACCAAGAAGGGCCTGGAGGCAACACGGTCATCAGACATCGAACACTCAAGAAAAATCATTCAAACCATCCATAAATAGCAAGAAACTGTCCATATAAAGCTATGGGGGCATATCAGCACACACTTACCTCTGTGAAGCTGGCAGGCGTCTCCACTGGCCGCAGGATTAGATCAATCATCTGATCACTAAAATAAACTATCAGGGAAGTTATGTCATCTGGAATATCCCATTAGTCACTTAGGTGCATGGATGATGAAGATTTAGCCTATTATAAGAATTTCCTCCTGAAAAGGTCTCAGCACCATCTAATCTAGGCCATGGAAGTCATTGTCCTCGGTTGAAGGAAATCTTACAAATGGTGAGCAGTATTGTCTACAGAGAGATGGTCTGTGCATTAAGGGTCGCAAAGGACACGTGAGAGCCATATGCCAAACCCAGCTCATATTCACTTGTAATATAATACCCTAAACCCCTTGAGGCTCTATGAAGACAACGCAAATGACAGCCTAAAGTCCAGAGGACTTAACAGATACAGATTTACTAATCTAGCAGAATATGCCAATAATACTACCACGTGCTATTACATATATACATTCATAATAAAACATAGTAACCTAAAATGAATACAAATCTGAAACCACAAATACACGTACTTTTACCATACAAGGTTGGTGGGAAAGCTGTGCAGAAGAAATGCCCAACAGGACACTAGTCCTTTTGTCGTCATGTTCAGATATGAGAGGTCAGTTATGACATACCTTGCAAAATTACCCTTAATGATTTTAAAAAAAGAGCTAGAGAAGAAGGTATATATGTGGTAGATTTTCAGTGATGAACAGTTTGGTCACAAAAAAAGCACCACTGACATAATAAAATGTATAAAAGGTTGGAAGTACCCATTAAATAAGAGAATTAACACGGAATAACCATTTTACAGACCCTTTCACAAATGAAGCTCCCCAAATAAAAGTTAGTCAGGATCTCCAGAGTGCATAAAGGCAAGTTCTTGAAAGTTCTTGGCAAATTGGTTACAGGGTGAAGACATTAAAGTGTGAACATTGAGTGATCAGGCTGAATTTAAAGTCAGTCCTGGTCATCTTAAGGCTTTAATCGCATGTCAGTCTGTTTTCTGCGGCCGTTACTGAGGCAATGTCTAACTTCCGCAAAAAATGCAGATCCCATAGACTTTTATTGGTGTGTCTGCAGACATGTGAATAGGCACATCGAGAGAAATGGGAAATTTGTCCACAATTGCAGATCTGCAAAATTTGTCTGTAATTGTGGACATGTGAATGAGGCCTAACTGGGGCAGGGATATCAAAAACTGTTGACCTTGTTTAGATTTCTTTTGCAATGATGATGACAGTGGACACCCAACAAGAGGGGAACCTGTGGATGTAAACAAAGAAGCTGAGGTCTAATATATAACACTGTTTCATAGAACGGATAGGAAACCAGAATGTCATGGCTGTATAAAATAAACAGAAAAGACCCCAAGGACCAAAAATTAGATCACTAAGTGGAGGAAAGAACAATGGTCTGGTCGGATTTATCCAGATTTCTGTTCCACCAGGCTGATGAGTCACAGTCTGATGCAAGCAGCATGAATCAATATACCATTCTGGACTGTAGACATGTAACACATTGGTGTGGGGAATCTTGGTTCTATTGAGCATCTCTGGGATGAGGCAGAACAGGCTATAGTCAGGGTTTGTTCAGCACCTTCATCCTGTGTATGCATGTCAATATTCCTGCAGAATGATTTCAGCACCTAGTGGAATCTACGCCATGATGAACTGCTGCGGTTCTGAAAGCCAAAGGAGGTCCAACATGCTACAAAAGTGGCTATTCCATGTATATTCAGAGAACAAGCTCCCCCTTATTTCAGCCACATATCCAGCTAGCTCTGGGGGATCTTCAACCTCTCAAACCTATCAGTAACAATTTGCGTTTAATACCATATTGACTTGCAAAAAGGGAACAGCGGGGGTAGGGGAGAGGATAACTTTTCAGCAGACTGCTCCATATTACACCAGAATAACTCTCTCTTCATAGACAACTGTATTGAAAGACTCCTTTTAAAGTTATTACTTGTTCTTTTCTGAAAACACTAAATGTGCCCCCTTCATCCAGAAATCAAGTTATCCATAAAGAGTTAATAAATCTATGTGAATGGCTAATTACGACGATTCTGGTGCGTTAGTTCCCAGCACTGGCAGATTCTAATTACCGGTAATTATGAGAAAGTCAACAGGGCCAGTGCTTCATGGCGCAAAGCGAGGAGCTGGTGAAAGGATCATTAAATCCAACGTTTATGATATTAGGCTCTGACATGGCTAGCGGGGAGCGTCAGCCAAAAATTAGCAGCTTATGCTTCTCACAAAAGTCAAATGAACACTGCAAAAACATCAAATGAAAAATCAAGGGTATTGTCCTGTGCACACTATAAACTATGTCTATGCAGAACAAAATACAAAAAGCTATGGGTGCGGCTGAGGGCGGATGGGCAAGTAAAATTATAAAAAGTTTGTTTTGGCCTGAAGGACGGATGCTCTCTGGCCTCAAAAATCTCACTTATGTATTTAACAGAAAAATATATTTGGATACCACATGTACACAGAGCAGAAACAAAAGCTGCACATTCATGTGGTATCCTGTAATGTCTGACTGAAGTACGCTTAGAACTGTGAAACGCTGTCGTATATGTTGGTGTTATAGTAATATCATTATTATTGTTCACGTAGTTTTTTTTGCATTCATTGAAAATGTGCCTGAAAAGCTCATAGTAGTATATATGTTAAAATAAATCTGTCACCCCCTTAATAAATATACCTGTATAAGTTGTCTGCACCTTTATTCTTTAAAATAAATAAAAAAAGCTCCAATTATGGTGGTAATGGAGTCAAAGGCAGGACCCTCCAGAGAAATAAGACATCCCCCGAAAGTAAGACATAGGGGGAGATTTATCAAACTGGTGTAAAGTAGAATTGGCTCAGTTGCCTCTAGCAATCAATCAGATTCCACCTTTCATTTTTCAAAAAAATCTGTGAGGAATGAAAAGTAGAATATGATTCATTGCTAGGGGCAACTAAGACAATTCTACTGTACACCAGTTTGATAAATCTAATAGTGCCAGTTTTCGAGGGGAAAAAAATATAAGGTAATGTCTTATTTTTGGGGAAACGCAGTATTAAATTAAGTATACTCACAACAGCTCCTAGTGTACCTCATAGAGCTAAAATCAGACTTCCCTCCTCCAGGTTGTGCTGCCCTGCTCTGTGGTGATTCTGTTAATAAGATGGTCCACATGGAGGAGCATGTGACCATGCCCTGTGCCCAGTGTCCTCTATAGGCATATACAGGCTCAGTGATGGACACTGGTGGATGGGGCATGGTCACATGCTTCTCCATGTCAGCCACCTTATAGACAGACTCCCCAGAGAGCAGGACAGCACAGCCTGGAGGAGGGGTGTCTGATTTTAGCTCTGTGGGGTACACAGGGAGCTGCTGTCAGTAAGTGCAGTGAGTACAGTTACTTATACTGCACACTGAAAATTTTAACTATAAAGTGGCCAACACCTTTAAGGCTTTCATGGAAATGCGATAATCATTTTTATACTGTGTGGTACGTGGACTATCATGTTGAACTTTTAATAAGGACAGTCTATGGCGCATACATTAAGTAGTGCTGGAAGTTTTTTCTTTGATTCAGTTTTACCTTGGTGTTACTCACTGCTGTTCATGATACCACAGCAGCATGTAAAGCTGAGCCAGTGAGTGTATGGTGATGCATTCTAACATGGACTACCCTTATTTATCACAAAGTCAGCCATGGTATCCATCTATTATACTACTACAGGATGGAAAATAGCCTTCCTCCAAATAGGAGAAAACAAGCTCTGTAATACCATGCAACCTCCTTACCGATGACCTGTGGCTTCAGAAACCTTGCTTAGGCCCTGTTCTCATCTGCATCTTTACAAATCCCTCACACATGGGCTGGGCCCCATTAAATTCACACCTGATGTGTGAATTTAATGGGGCCCTGCAGATTTACACTGCAGTACCCAGCATTTAACCAGAAAAAGAGGTGCTCTTGTACTATTCTGTCCAGCCCTTTTTCTATCAAATTATTTTTATTCATTTATAAACATTTTATATAACTTGCTAAAATAAAAGACTAAGGACAACAACCCCAGCCCAACAAAAATTACAAAGCATGCAATATACAACTATATGCAAGTTCCCTTACCGTGCTTCAGAAATATTATCTATAACGGAACTGTCCAGCATTTTTACAGGAACTTCCAATGAAGATGTGAACAGAGCATTTGGCTGTGTTCAGACAATCTGTAGCAAAAACATACAGCCTTGGATTTCCATTGCCAATGTTCACTTTCTATGCAGTTTTTACCGCATCTATGTAATGGGACTTGTCCACACTAGCTGATGCAGTTTTAGAATTGAGTCCAATCACAAAGATCCTTTTTTCCTATACAAATTATGTGCTGCGTAAATTGCAGGATGAAATGTCAATGATCCATTAAACAGTACCAACTACACATAGGAAGGCAAAGAAAGTTTCCTTGCTTTTAGAAGATAGTTTGCAATTTGTCCATGGAAAAGACTCCGTACTATCTGACTCCACACAGGGAGAATTAGTGCCTCGTGAGACTTTACTGTAGGATTAATCTGAGTTTTCTATTATATATGCAACTTCCTGAAAACTGCTTCATAAAGCTGCGTCTCACGCTGAAAGAGACAGATAAGACTAAAGTTTCCTGAAGACGGGTAATGACTGCGCCTGTAAGAACTTTGTTTCTGCCTCGGTAAGCAGTATTGTGACTCCCCCATGGCACGCAGACACCCAATTAAATAGGATCCAAGTCATGCATTATTGATAGAGCCCATCTTACAAAGACTGTCAGCGCAGTACACAAGTAAGAAACGACGCCAAAGTACAGAAAGACAATTCCAGCGCCGTAAAACCCAGCCTGGTACAGAATGATTTCTCTGATGAATACAAGTTACAGGTTAAAGCAAATATTAACACATAACACTGATGCTGTGCTGTCAGGGGAGAGTCTTTATTTATGTATTTCTTTTTTTAGTGTTAAAAACCTCATCAATCTCTTTAATTACACATATTATATATTACTAAAGGAAAGCTCTATTAAGCCCCCAACCACAAGTCTTATGTCACTAATAAAATGTCACTTGCTTCTTTAGATAGTTATTTTCTTCCATAAAATCATGGTGTATAGTGCAAAAATGAAAAAAAAGCAGCAGCGACATGACAATAGCTCTTCCTACAGGCCGCCACTAGGTGTCACTAACAAACCAATAGAGAAGAAAGGACGGTGCTGCAGAAATAAAACTGCTAAATGGAAAGATTTGGTGCATACAAGGTAACTATAAATCTGATGATTTGCTATTCATTCTCGGTGTCATGGCGGTGTAAAGGATTTGTTATAAAATCTCTTGGAGACTGGGTCAACATTATGTTAAAAATGCCAGAATCGTAACAATCTGTCTCTTGGTGAAGAATTTGAAGGGTTCTCTCTGCGTGCTGAAGTCTGACCTTACCAGAGGTTACTACAAAGCCTGCAGGGATACAGTGAGCCACATCTAACAGGCAATGCTTTATAAAGCAGATACTGGGACAGCTTGCAGCTAATACAACTCCAAATCACTGTCAGGAGGGTTTAGTGGGTTGTGCTATTATCTATAAAGGATTTAAGGTCCAGCTAAAAAGGGAATGTACCATCAGGCCTGGGCTGAAGCACTTGAGGCGGGCCGACCCACCCCCAGTGGGAGGACACGTCCACCCCTCTATGATTCGGCTCCATTGATTCTAATGGAGCTGTGTCATAGAGGGGTTTCCTCCCACTGGGGGTGGGTCGGCCCGCCTCAAGTGCTTTAGCCCAGGCCTGATGGTACATTCCCTTTAAAGGCAGGGTCCAAAACACACCTTGCACATACTAATACATACACAAAATTACCATCAGCCCATAGTAGAGACAGCCAAAAAAGGGATCCCACTAAGAACACTAAAAGTAACTAATCTTTAGCGGGGGGCAGGATATGCTGTCAAAAAAAATCCTACCGCCATCCTCCCAATGCAGTTACACGCCGGATAGGGATGTCCTGAAGCAGCGCAGTTGATTGACAGCGTATCCTGCCACCCGTTAAAGGTTATAGTTACCCTTTAGCCATATCACTTTCAGGTCATTCCATCTTTAATTCGCATGGGATTTGCTGAGGCTTTCATGAGGTTTTTCCAAGTTTCTTCAATGTGAAACAAAGAGAAAAATGTGAATGAACTGACATTAACGGATGGCATATGGCTTTACATGGAGAGTATGGAGAAGTGATGAGGATGAGATGTACCTCTGGTTGTCTTATTAGTCCCGCACTACAGAAACAGTCAATTTAAGCATTCAGCATTGTTATGGTTAACACCGCCAAATAGCCTGCTTATAAATGGTTTACAGGGAAATTAAAAAAGCTAAAAAATTTAATTAAAGATAGCAAAAGCAATCATAAGGATCTATGCATTACAGGGATTGAGGTCAGTGAGAATGGTATAAGGCTTTTATTCTGTAGCTGAGCTGTAAGGAGAATGAACACCTGCCATCAGGGTCCTTAGCAGCTCATGACTGGGGGTCTCACTTTCTAACATGGGATCAGATTATATTTGTAGCAAACAAGGATTGTTTAAAGTACAAGGATTGTTTAAAGTACACAACACACACATTTGTCATCCATAGCGCCTGTTGTGTGGACACTTGTGTAAGCAGCACAGCCACTGACTGATAGTCTGGAGATCTTTTAACAGTTGCTTAGGTAACTGATTTACAGCTGTTTTCTGAATGACATGTCCGGTCTGTTATCTTGATAAATTGTAGGGTTTGGGATTAAGATCTTTAGGGACAGTACCTGGCTGATACAATGTGCTGGCCCTCTGATTTTTATTTTCTTACAGATTTAAGCCCATATTACACGGGGTGACTGCTGACATCGCTCTTTTGCTCCTTGTTCCCCCGCTCGCTGCTGCCACTATTATGCGCACCGGCAGCGAGCAGGTGTGAGCCGCAGGGCCGACTGCCTGGGTGATCGCTAGATCGTCCGGGAAGCCCATCGAGGATAGCGGCGGTCTGCTTCTATTTCACAGAGCTATACGAGTTCAATGATCAGCCAACATCTGCAATGACTGCAATGATCAGCCAACATTGTTCATGTCAGCTGATCGTTGCTTTCTATTACACGGGACAATTATCGGCCGCGTACAGGTTTGGCTTTTTATTTATTTTTCTGTAAACTAGTGCAAACTTTTATACTGCTTAGGAGCTCGCGACAACTATTTATCATGGTGGCATCTGTCATAGGTAAACATGGGAGGAATAAGTCAGGATTCCCACAACATGGACCATTTCCATTGACAAACTGTGTGAGTCGCAGCGTGAAAAAAAAGCCTACTTTGTAATGAGCTTGAAATAACCAATTCCCTTTATTTGTTGCTATTGCTTCCATAGATTACTATAAGCAGTGGAAGCACAGTGAAATACATTGGCAAACAGCTCCACTTGTAGGCTACATTCACATTTAGCAGTAGTATGCCACATGGTTATGTGGTTTTCACAGGTGAAATGTGTTACCAAATGTATTTTAGATGAAAATAAAACACATAATTCATGGTAAAACATGTGCGGTTTTTCTGCGTGCCATGCTACGTTTATATGTAACCCACCATTACAGTTTACACAACACAAAAAGCTGCCTAATACTTTAATACTGTTCACTGAATAGGATTTACACAAATCCCAAAACTCAGAAACTGTTCTGCCCTAGTAACATGTCAAAAGTGTTGATGAGTGAAGGCCTGAGCTGAACGCTTCACTCCCCAGCTGTCTGTCTTCTTTCTCTGCTGGAGACCGTTTCCACTGTAGGTCTTCGGTAAACGTCTACATCGAGACAGAGTTGCAGCAAGCCCAATCGTGAAGAGCTCAACAGAGTGCTTCTTCTGGTTCTATCTAATGATCAGTCCGAACACCCAGACCCCAAACTTTTGCCATGTCTGCACGATGCACCGAAATAGCGATACTACTATCGATATTTCGGGCAAAAAAACGGTTCAATACCAGGATTTCCTGGTATCGAAACTTTGTTAATTAGCATTATAGCGCAGTTTAACAAAGTATAGAGCAGAGAACACGGCCGGCGGCTATCTGAGCGCCGGCCGTGTTCTCTGTGTGCCGCCCCCTGCTCCCACCTGTCACTTCCTCCGCGCTCTCTCTCCCTCCGTTCCCGGCGGCGCCAATTTCAAATAGCCGGCACATAGCAATTGCTAGTGCCGGCTGTGTAACTGTGTAGATGCCGCTGTCACACTGACAGCGGCATTAACCCCTCCTGAGCCGCTCCATATGCTGCAGGGGTCAGCTACTGTGTGTAGCAGACCTCCGCTGCCGGTGTCTCTCTGATAATAGGGTCCGGCTCAGCCAGACTCTGTTATCAGAGAGATGATTTATGTGGCATGTGGAGCTGCACGGAGGAGAGCGGGACGTCCGGGAGTGGAGGACAGAGAAGGCTGGAGGTGAGGAAGCTGAAGACGGAGAGCGGGGGTTGGGGAGAGGAGGACGGAGGAGAAGGCTGGAGGTGAGGAGGCTGAAGAGGGAGAGCGGGCGGTCCGGGAGAGAGGAGGACGGAGGAGAAGGGAGAGGAGGTGAGGAGGCTAAAGAGGGAGAGCGGGTGTCGGGGAGAGGAGGACGGAGGAGATGCGGCCACTCCATCTGGCTGCACTGTGAGGTGGGGGCCAGGGCCCTCAGATAACTCCCGGGCAGACATCAGTGGGGGATGACCAGGAGGTGCTCTGATGGGGGAGGGGGGCTGTAACCTGCAGATTACCCTGCCGCCCAGATCCTGGTCACCAAGCCCTGGAAGCACGAAATGTGCAACTACAACCCTCATCATCCCAATAGCTGAACTGTGTGTGTTACATGACTACAGCCCTCATCATCCCAATAGCTGAAGTTTGTGTTACATGACTACAGCCCCCACCATCCTCCTGGTAGCTGAAGTGTGTTTTACATGACTACAGCCCCCACCATCCCCTTGATAGCTGGTGTGTGTTACATGACTACAGCCCCCACCATCCCCTTGATAGCTGGTGTGTGTTACATGACTACAGCCCCCCACCATCCTCCTGGTAGCTGAAGTGTGTTACATGACTACAGCCCCCACCATTCTCCTGGTAGCTGAAGTGTGTGTTACATGACTACAGCCCCCACCATCCCTTTGATAGCTGAAGTGTGTGTTACATGACTACAGCCCCCACCATCCTCCTGGTAGCTGAAGTGTGTTTTACATGACTACAGCCCCCACCATCCCCTTGATAGCTGGTGTGTTACATGACTACAGCCCCTACCATCCTCCTGGTAGCTGAAGTGTGTTTTACATGACTACAGCCCCCACCATCCTCCTGGTAGCTGAAGTGTGTTACATGACTACAGCCCCCACCATCCTCCTGGTAGCTGAAGTGTGTTTTACATGACTACAGCCCCCACCATCCTCCTGGTAGCTGAAGTGTGTAACATGACTACAGCCCCCACCATCCTCCTGGTAGCTGAACTGTGTGTGTTACATGACTACAGCCCCCACCATCCCCTTGATAGCTGGTGTGTGTTACATGACTACAACTCCCATCATCCCCAGCTAGCTAGTGTTTCAATTTCTATTCTTGTGAGGTTTTTTTATGTAATTTATTCAGTATCGAATTGATATCGAGCATTGAAAAAAAAAAGTTGGTATTGGTATCGAACTCAAAATTCTGGTATCGTGACAACACTAGTCTCTAACACATGGCAAATGTATTTCTTTAGGGTAGCTTCACACATACCAGATACGCAGCGGATTTCACGCTGCGAGTTTGCAGCAAAATCCGCTGCGGATCCTGGTAGTGTGAAGTGAATGGGTCAAATACCCGCAGCGTAATATTCATTCTGCTGCCAGTATGTGACCTTGCCCCTTTAACCCCCGGACCCCGACGTTCGCAGCCCCCGGCCCGGAGCTTACATTACCTGCTCAGCGCTGTAGCTGTTTGTGAGGCTCCCGGCTGCCCTCGCTCCCCATCAGCCAATCAGTGCTGTCGTGTACACACAGCAGTGGCGCGGAGCAGGTAATGTATGCTCCGGGTCGGGGGCCGGGGGCTAAAGGGGCCGGGTCACATATTGGCAGCGGAATGAAAATTCCGCTGCGGGTATGTGACCCATTCCCTTCACACAACCAGGATCTGCACGTGTGGATCCGGTACGTGTGAAGCTAAAGTCACAGGGACACTTTAAAGTGATTGAAATCTACGTTATTTAAAAGCAGCAAAGAATAGAGGGGGGGGGGGGGGGTAGGGAGCCTTAGGGTGCACATTGTTCCATAATATGAATTCATCTCTTAAAGTAAAAGCTGTTTACATACACAGAGCTCATAATGAAAGTCTATGAGTCCTGCCTTATCCACACTCTTGTATCAAGTGAGCTCTCAAACACTATGAGCGAGTGGTGGAAGCAAGATTCACAGGCTCTCTGGGTGCTAGCAGCATATAAACAGCTTTGAATATGATAGAATATTGTATATTGCCATATATGTTGCCTAGGGCAGAATCAAAGACATGACAAATCCACAAATGCAGCTTTGGATGCTAATGGAGTATAAAACTGGGAAAAACCTGACAGCTCACTGGTAACCAGTCCAAAGAACAGGATGGACAGAACTCTCTGGTGCACTTGGCATAAGCGTCCTGCAGAAATAAGTCTGTCTGAGAAAGGGAGCTCCACAACCCAGAAGAGCCACCAGAAAAAGAGATATTAAACCTTCAATGATTGTGTAAACTGTAAAAGAAAGGTCAAAACAAAGTAATGTATTAATGGAAAACATAAAAATCTGTCAGAACGTACCAGACTGTTCATTTCTGAAGAATCATAGCTTCTGCACGGATGGACGTTCCCAATAGGCTCCATGCCTTCTTCATCCCACATGTACGTCCCGTCAGAGCTGTCAGATGGAGAAAGTTCAAGAGACGATGGATCTCTGTATTCCATGTCTGGAGAAATCCTGGTCTCTCTATAAGGACTGCTGCTTGTTTCTGCTTCATTTTGCACTAAACAGGTTTATAAAAAGAGAATCAAAATTATTGCAACAAATAAGTATTAGCACGAGAGTGAGCCTCTTCGTGTCCAGAGTTTACTCTTCTCGTTGCCTTCTAAAACACATAACTACTTGCTTTCTCTAAATAGGGAGCCATATGAGGTCTTATTTTTTGTGGGACTAATTTTACTTTGCCATGACTTCTTTCATTTCACAATAAAATGTACAAGAAATCAGAAAAAAAATACATTTGTTGGATGAAATTGAAAAAACAAAAACAAAAAGCAATTTAGCAAATTTTGTTCTTACACCAAGCAAGTTACAGTAAAAGTGATCGGTTCTCTGTATTCTGTCGACCAGTGCAATTACAGTGATAGCCAATTTATATAGTTTGTTTTAGTACTTAACAAAAAATTAAAACCTTTTCTTTAAAATTAACATGATGAAAACTCCTCTGTTCTAACCCCTAAATTTTTTATTTTTCCATCTATAGGACTGTATTAGGGCTTATTTTTTGTGCCATGATTTATAGTTTTTAACTGTACCATTTTGGTTTTGATTTGATATTCTAAACTTATTATGATTTTATTATTTTTATGAACTTTTTTCTGATGCATGATGCCACCAAAATCAGCAATTTTCATGTTTTGAATTATTTCCCAGTTTACCATGTGGGATTAAGAATAGCGGATTTTAATAGTTTAGACAATTCTAGATGCAGCAATAACAAATGTTTATTTTGGTCTACAATTTTTTATTTGAAAAATGGGAAGAGGGGGCTTTTACATATGTTTTTTTTTGCAATCTTACTAATACTGATGATGCCGTGATCTAAGCAATGCTATAGCATTGCAGAGATCAGTGAGATTGATGCTGTGCTAATAAGAGTCTGGCTTAGCCAGTCTCTATAAGCAGTGACTCTTTGGCAACATTGGAAGGCAAGTATGGCACCCATAGGTACCCACAATCACATTGCAGATTGGACACCTGACAGGCTTGGCATTTGTCATTCAATGCTATGATAGCATTACATGGCATTGAAAGGGTTAAAGGGGCAACTATCCAACCTGCTGACAACCCCCTATTGCACAGAAGAACTAGAGGAGGAAGGTGCAGTTAGTTGTGCTCCCTCTGGTCCAGTGCAACTGTTAGGAGCACTAGCAGGACCATTAGGAGCACTTCCCGCCCCCATAGCGCTGATCCAGCCTGCTCCCAGGCAGACGGTGGATCTGCGCTATGGGCAGTGCTCCTATCAGTGTCACTGGACCGCGGGGAACAGAACTAAATGCACCGGAAAGGCAATGAGGGGGAAGGTAAGACATACCGTCCTCCTTTGCGTCTTCTGTGCAACAGGGGGCTATCAGTAGGTGATATTCAAGAATGCCACTGTAAGGGCCATATTACACGGGAAGATTATTGAACAAAAAAAATCTATATATTGTTCGACCTTAAAGGATAATCGTTTTGTGTAAATGCAGGTAATGATCAAACGACTAACGAGAAATCGTTTATGTGTCGCTGATCATTAAGTTTTGTACTGACACTAAAATCATTGTTAATCATTCAGTGTAATTCCACATCATTCGCCAGGGGTAAGGAAACTCGGCTCTCCAGCGGTTGCAAACTGCAACTCCCATCATGCCTGGACAGCCAAAGCTAAAGCTACAGCTATCCAGGCATGATGAGAGTAGTAATTACACACCAGCTGGAGGGCCAAGGTTCCCTACCCTTAGAGTAAATGATCGTAGTAATGATCATAACTGGTGAACGATCGTTTGCGATCATTTAAAAATGCTTTGTCTGAAAGGACCCTAAGACAATAAGGCCCATAGGTTCTAATGGTATCAGATATTTTATGGAACTGACATAACGTGGCTTCCATTATGTCCTAAGATCACAATGGAAATCTTAGCACAGCCTAAAACTTGATTTTGCATGCAGACATAAGTTTTGACTGGGTGGAGTCCTAGTGTTGGCCCCTCACTGATCTCTGAACTCTGCGTTGTCACACACTTATAATGCAGATAATGACAATTTACCCCCCTCCCCCAAGTGTGAACTTACCAGTGTATTTACGAGAACAGACAGACAGATAGGGTACAACACTAGCTGATCAAGTGATGCTCTGCTAAAGCATCATGGTACTGATAGCAATGCACAGAGGGAAAAAAAGAAAAACTGACCATAAGGAGACAGAAGACTGGACTACAGGGAAGGAAAAACTAAATACATAAAGAATGAACTGCATGAACTTCCCTGGCCAACCAGAGTACTGTTTGGGCCCCACTAGTAAAAACATATTCCTACACAGAACATAATATAACTGTGCAGCACCATATTACCTGCAGGAGCGTCTAGCAAATCCCACCATGCAACACAGGTAATAACCCTAGCAGATGACTCTAACCTACTGACAGCTGCCTATTGTGCATGGGGTGCTGAGAATGAGGGCAAGTCTCTTATCTTTATCCTTATTGCTGTTTCCATGCAGTTTGTGCTTTAATCTGGCGTTTATCCCCAGATCACGGATCCGGCCTGACCCAGGTCGGCTCTCTCCACTGACAACCATTAGAAAGGACGGCCCCTTCCTCAGTGACAGGCGACGGATTAAAGTACAGACTGCATGGAAACGGCGCCGAGGATGAAGGTAAGACACATAACTTTATCCTCAGCACCCACTGCCCAATAAGGACCTATCAGCAGGTAAGATTAGTCTAACTTGTTGATTGGGTGGGTTAAAGGGAAACTATCAGCAGGTTAGACGAACCTAACCTGCTGATAGCTCCCCATTGCGCACTGGGCAATGAGGATAAAGGTCTGTCTCTTATCTTTATCCTAATCGTCATTTCTGTGCAGTCTGTACTTTATTCCAGTGTCTGGTATGGCCGTTTGGAGCACTGGGAACAGGGCTACTGCTGGCTCTTCTAATCAGTCAGTGGAGCGAGTTTCCTGGGGGCAGGCCAGAACAGCGCTCCAGGAATGGAAGCCCCACCGCCAGTGCTCCAAACGTCTCTGTGACATGTCAATGACATGTCACAGAGACATCATTAAAAGCAGTATGTCACAGGTAGTCATTAAAAGCAATATTAAAAATTGAAACATGTAATAGATACTTTGGCCTGGAACGTTAATTATCTGTAGGTGCCCTAAAATAATACTTCAGCATGTAGGTTAATTCACATTAGGTTCTGGAGCTTATTTCACAGTGTACTTATCTCCTATTACATAATGTCTCATAAACCATTCATAACCTTTGATTGTTTTGGAATTCTGCTGTTTGCTTCTAGCCATACTGTTGGCTAAAAGACACAAATGGCAACACCCATAAGGGAGCAACTTGGTATATACACTGGGCTTTGGGAATTAACTCAATACAAGTGGTAAAGGACTAGGAAAATATTTCTGAAATATGCAGCAGTGCCACGTCTGTTGCGGGTTGTGTCTCATACTGCATTTTTTCTACCACTTGTTCATTTGTTTCCTGAATACAAAATACAACAGCTTTCTTTATAGTCTTCGTTAGAAATTTTCTAGGATTTAGCTGCTACACAGAGAAAGAGTCACGGTCAATATGAATATGTTTTAACATTATCAGGCGTGTCAAAAGTTAGTGATCACAGCGGGTCTCACTGCTCAGACCAGCAGGGACCAGGAGCTATAACCAGAGAGATAGCAGCAGTGGCCAAGCCAAACTCCCTGGCCGCTCACTAATTCTGACAGTTTGGCCTCATTATGGTCTATGAGGCTGAACTGTTGGAAATACTATATGTAGAATATTTAGAGTGAAACCCAATGATTTTGATTTGAACAAAAATGAGAACAAAATCAGGAAGTTTACCTGAAATAGTCACACCTATCCATTCATCTAAATGATCAGCATCACTTTGCTTCTTATCTTGTAGTTCAGGCAATAATTGTTCTGGTGGTTTTTCTGGCTCTTTCTTCTCCGGTTCTATATCCGTAACAGTCTTATTGCCATCTTCCAGATCTACGAAGTCATCACTAAAGTCTTCACTAAAGTCATTCTTGTCAGATGATGACAAGGAAGAGATCGAGAGCTCATCGACATCTTCACTGTAATAACTATCTTTGCAGTTGTGTTTATCCAGGTTTTCGCAGGAGGACAACAAGTCAACCTCCAAATCCTCCTCCATGTCTTTACTTGATCTTTCTGTTTCCTGACAAGTTCCATTTAACAATGGTTCTATCTTGTCCGTAACTGGGACAGCAAAGGGACCTTTACTATCGTTACATATGTTCTCCCTGGTCAAATGTATTCTATTTGTTTTCTGTAGAGATGGACGGCTCATTCTGTAAGCCAACGGAACAGATACAGCAGGACCACCTGAGAAGCCAGGTTTCTTTAGAGCTAGAGAAGACCCTGCAGAATATGTCCTTGTAAAACTAGACTTTAATTGTGGGTCATTACCATTGGATAGGCCATATTGCTTTACAGTCCTTGTTAGAGTGTTTTGTCTCACAGCTGTTTGCATGGGTATATGTTGTGACTGGTAAGGCCTTGTTGGATCTACTTCTCTATTAAATGAATGAGATCTGGTCAAGTGTGTATTTGGAAGCAAGGAATTCTGAACAGAATGGGAAAAACTCTGTGATCTTCTAACACTGGAAAAAGGTTTACTCTCAGTTGACAGTGCTCTACTCGGAAAGTTTCTACTTGTGGCAGAATTAGCTCTTGGTCGATGTAAACCTGTCGGGGGTTTGCTTGTGTAAAATCCATTAACCTGAGTTTTACAGCCATTGAGCCCAGAGTAGGTAGACCGTCCAAACTGTGTACTTTTTGAAAATTTATTTGAATTTGACAGTAAGTTTTCATTCAGGTCCTCTTTCTGTGACAACAACATGTTGCTTTGCTTCCCAGATTTTAGGGGGTCCTTTTCCACTGCTATCTGGTAATGAGAAAACTTTTTTTCCGTAACAGTGTTAGAAAGGTCTCTAGAAATGTGGCCATTGGGTTGACATTTTAGCTTCCTCCAGTCCACTGAAAAACCTGATGTCCGATCATGGTCACTGTGCTTCTCCCCACCAAGGTTTGATTTATTTAAAGTAGTGTATGTGCCATTGGATGTCCGCTGAATTAAGCTTACTGAGGACTTGGGTCCACCAAATTTAGGCAACTTGGAACCTAAAGAGGCTCGAATCTGTAATTTTTCTTCCATGAGAGGGCAGGTGCCTTCAGATTTTTAATGGATCTAAAGGGAAAATAGAATAAAGATGTTATACAACAATGAAGGAACTTACATAAGAAGTCTGAATAAACAACAAGAACAAAATGGCAGACATCTAAGTGAATAGGAAATCATCCAATAACTATGCAGCTAGGTACATATGTCTTAGAATGATGGAGCAAATATGGAAGCACCTAATATCCTCACCTGCTTCTTAAATCATATATATATGGAACTAGATGTTAGTTAATAAGGTTATAGCTGAGAGACCTGAAGAAGCCTGCAGAGCTTTAGACATCTCACCACTAGGCACCGCACTGAGAACCATAGATCACTTACTAAACCAGTGAACACTTAAGGCCCTATTAAACAGGTTCACGGTGAGGAGCAAGCGAGTGCCAACCTGTCAGATCACGGCTCGCTTGCTCCTCGTTGCTCAATCACTGCCAGCACTATTACACACGCCAACAGAGAGCGGGTAAGAGCTGGGGGTGAGCACAGGAGATAGCGGCAGTCTGCTGCCGCAGACCGTTGTTACCTTCACAAATTTTTCAATATGGTGAAAAACAAGGATAAGTCAACATCGTGCATGTCGGCTGATCATTGCCTTTTAACAGTAGCTATTACACCAAGCGATTATCAGCCGTAAAGGCCAATAATCGCTTGGTGTAATAGGGCCTTGAGAATGACACACCACAAAGAGGAAACCCGGCATATTCTTGTTTAAAAAAAAAAAAAAAAAAAGCGCACACACTTCATCAAGCCACTGTCATTCTAACTGTTCCTCCTGAGCACTACTTCCTAGTCCCCACCCTGACACAAGGAAATGGGGGGACCAGCCAATCACTGGTGGATCACCGCTGAAGCCTGTGACTGAGCATCAATTTCAAAAAGAGAGCAAGAAGTAGAAATTAGCTCGGTTTCTTTTGCGAAATGGATGCTCAGTCATAGGCTTCAGCGGTGATCCACCAGTGATTGGCTGGTCCCCCATTTCCTTGTGTCAGGGTGTAGAGAAAGGGACCAAGAAGTTGAAATCAGCACGAACATGAGCACCATCAGAGAGGAGCCGATAGAACCAGCAAGGAGAGCTCTTCTCTGCTTTGTCTAGAGTCTAGGATGAAATACAGGAATTGTGTGCGTGTGTGTGTGTGTCTGTCATCCATAGTAGTGTACTGTAAATTATAAACCCAGCATAGGGTAGACTGTTCACCTCTAGTGCAACTACACCAACATAATGTCATGGCATAAAAGTAGTAGATGCTGTGATGTCACAGGACAGCGGAATGCAATTAAGGATGGTTTTGCAGAGTGCTCAGGTGTTCTCCGCAAAATGCAGAGGCTCCCATAAACTTCTATTGGAGTGTCTGCACCACAATTGCGGAACACATTACAAACTGCCCTATTTATTTAGCATCACAGATTGTGGATCTGCAAAATTTATGGGATGAATGAATAGCACCATAGAAATTAATGGGTTGCAAAGGATTCAGTATTTGCTGATCAGCAAATAATAAATTATACCAACATGTGAATGAGACCTCACTCGGTTTAAAAGCTCAGTAACTTTTTTCTTTACAGATTTTAAATTCCATACCTAAGTGTTTACAAGAGATCAGGACTCATAGGGCATTGGACATATATTCCAGAAGCACCTGGCACATGACATCAGCGTACAAGCTTACCAAAAAAAGATCCAGGATACAGGGCAGTAATCAACACATTGTAGCACAACAGCAGCTCATGTATCCCAGCTACACTGACCTTGAAGACCGTAAATCAATATCACATACAAGAGAAGAGTCATATTTAATGAGTGACACATGAGCGCCCTGGTAGTCACAAAGCAGAGGGGTGGTGGGGCTCCTAAAGGAGGCTGTGCCATATACGTGACTCACAAATGCTCAGTCATGAGACACGTACACTTCATACAGATGTATTCATGGTTCCAGGCTCCTGAACATCTGTGTCCAGCTGCATCTCCTAACAAGGTCTGGGTTGCCAAAGTCCTTAGCATCTGTGAGTTCCCCGTACAAGCAGGGCTGTGGAGTCGGTAAGCCGCAGCTCTAACTCCAACTCAGACTCCTGAATTTAATCAGGACTGACTGAGTCCTGACTCCGACTCCTGCTCCTTCATAAATGGCCAGTCATATATCGGAGGAGTTATTTATCACACTGGCTCAGCAGCTTCTACCTAATGTCCTACATGATCCTGGGGCGACTTCTGAGGGAATAAAGGAATACTGTATATAAAGCAGATTCTCCTGTGTGTGCAGTGGATGCAGCCAGTCTCCAGCCTCCATGTCCTGAACTACTCACAACTAGACTAGATGGAGCAGGTGGTCTTTTCCTGCTGACAGTCTTCTATGTTTCTAACTAATAATTCACCATACAAGAAACACTGCTAACAATGCCAGATACCTGTAATATAGAGGTCACCCATAGTGATATACAGGGGGTCACACACAGTGATATAGAAGGTCACTGTGGGGGCACGCAATAGCACGCACACACACAGCCTGCTGCAGCCATAGGACACACACACAGCCTGCTGCAGCCATAGGACACACACACAGCCTGCTGCAGCCATAGGACACACACACAGCCTGCTGCAGCCATAGCACACACACACAGCCTGCTGCAGCCATAGCACACACACACACAGCCTGCTGCAGCCATAGCACACACACACACAGCCTGCTGCAGCCATAGCACACACACACAGCCTGCTGCAGCCATAGCACACACACACAGCCTGCTGCAGCCATAGCACACACACACAGCCTGCTGCAGCCATAGCACACACACACAGCCTGCTCCAGCCATAGCACACACACACAGCCTGCTACAGCCATAGCACACACACACAGCCTGCTACAGCCATAGCACACACACACACAGCCTGCTACAGCCATAGCACACACACACACAGCCTGCTACAGCCATAGCACACACACACACAGCCTGCTACAGCCATAGCACACACACACAGCCTGCTACAGCCATAGCACACACACACAGCCTGCTACAGCCATAGCACACACACACAGCCTGCTACAGCCATAGCACACACACACAGCCTGCTACAGCCATAGCACACACACACAGCCTGCTACAGCCATAGCACACACACACACAGCCTGCTACAGCAATAGCACACAAACACACAGCCTGCTACAGCAATAGCACACAAACACACAGCCTGCTGCAGCCATAGCACACAAACACACAGCCTGCTGCAGCCATAGCACGCACACACACAGCCTGCTGCAGCCATAGCACCCACACACACACACACACATACACAACCTGCTGCAGCAATAGCCCACACACAGCTTGCTGCAGCAATAGCCCACACACAGCTTGCTGCAGCCATAGCGAACACCACACACAGCCTGCTGCGGCCATAGCACACATACACACAGCCTGCTGCAGCCATAGTGTGCACACACACACACACACACACACACACACACACACACAGCCTGCTGCAGCCATAGCACACACACACACAGCCTACTGCAGCCATAGCGCACACACACACTCACACACAGCTGCTGCCATAGAACACAGAAGAAAAACACACACACAATCTTCTCTCAGAGAGAAAACACCACACTGAGGACAGAGGTTACAGCTACACTACTTATGTCTTCTCCTTCTCCTCTATATTATACAGGATATCTTCATATTACACTGCTGCTCATATACAGTCATCCAGTATCCAGGAAGAGAACAGCACAGGTCTCCCCCCACACAATAGACTCTTCCAGCTCAGAAACAAACTGCCAAATAGTGACTGACAACTTTTCCATGACCCCCCTTATGTAATAGGGCCAGTGTCCTATTAGAATGTTGTTCATAATATATATTCATGAGCAAAACTTGTAAAAGTTCATATTAAAATTCAATTCTGCATATTTTTTGAAGATTTTTTAAAGCTGGAGTCGGTACATGTGCCGGGCTAACACAGGTGGGGAATAGGAGGCAATCTGCCTGGAGCATTCCTAATGAGGAAGAGGGTGGGGAGGAGGGACGTAGAGGTGGTGCAAAGTTAGGGCACAGATACTCCCATTTGGCTTGGGGCTGGAAGTTTAGAAGTTTTTTTTTAGGACAGTAACTGCATTACCTGCCGAACGGACTGCAGGACAGATCTTGGATTAAAAGTAGCTATCCAAAGGTCCAAGTGGTTTGGGGGGGGGGGGGGTCAGATTGTTGATACAGAGTCACTTTAATTATTTTATATTATTTTCTACATAACCGCAGCTAAACTGAAAACGTTTTCTGATGCCGGACAACCCCTTTAAGAATAGGGCTCATTCACAGAACTCACGGAAGTAAAATGTAAGTTACACAATGCCCACTGACATGAATGGGTGGCTATTTAACTCATGACCCGGTTGAGCGTGCCGCTGTAACAGAAATGCCTAAACTAGCACAACTTCATAACATCCATATTACTGCATATTGACTGCATTTTTACTGCATTTTTTCCTCATATCAAATTTCTGAGGACATTGTGCAATTTAGACAACATTTCCATCTTAGCATCTCATAGTGTAGTACCCCTAACTGTGGGACATGGTCTCAAAGCCTAAACAGTAATAAGCAGCACAGCAAGGTAGGGCTTACACTAAGCACTGAACTGCTGTTGACAACAAACCAGACCAGGAGGGTTGCATTCAGGAGGCAACACTGTGTACATAAAGTAGTATTTAGACAAGGGAAAGCTGTCCAAAGCTTTACGGATGGTCAAAAATGAGGGAAGCCTTGATTTACCTTTCATTCATAGCAAGGACCATCTGGAGAGGCAGATAGGCTCACAGATGTAGGTGCACAGGCTAGGCTCTCGTCTGCACTTACCAGTAACTAAGCTCCTACCTCCTCCAGGCTTCGGACCTGTTCTGTTACTAGAGAGTGACTGAACGTAACAGGCAGTGACTGTAGGGAAGTGTGCCACATAGTAGCCAAGGGTTTTCTTCTAGAGTAAGAAGTCAGTTTTGGTAAATGTAGTAATACATGCCTTAAGATGAGGCGGTCCTTTTTCCCCCCCAAGACATCTCCAGAAGCTGGAGCGATGATGATCGCTGCAGCATGGTACACTAGGGGCCATGTGATGTATGTACAAAGTATGTTGGCATACTAGACCATAAGTAAAACTTTTTTTTTCCTAATCAGGAAATCCGGAAGGAAATTCTTGAGGCCCCATTCACACGTCCATGTCAGTTTTTACTTTCAGGAAATCCTGATCAGGAGGCCTCAAATGTCATCAGGAAAGTATCAGGATTTCCTGACAGTAATCAGTTTTTACCTTCAGGAAACCATGAGGAAAAGCCTTTAGGATTTCCTGATGAGAAAAATAAAAAAAAAAGGTGTTCTAGTTAGTATGCCAACATACAGGGCATGATGGGAGTTGTAGTTCTGCAACCTGGATGGCCACAGGCTGCAGAAGTACAACTCCCATCATGACCTGCCAGCAGGGGCATGGCGGGGGGTTGTAGTGTGCAATCTCACCAGTCCTCGATCCTGCTCTGGCTGCTTGTCCCCTTCATCGTGCAGTCCTGGGGTCCATTCGGTAGCACTGTAGAGGTCCAAGGGGGACCGAGGTGTGCGGGGGTTCAGGCCCGGGAGACAGAGAGGTGTGCGGGGGTGCTGGCCCGGGAGACAGGTGTGCTGGGGTGCCGGTGGGCTCTAGACCATTCCGCAATCTTAAGCACTTTCCTGATGTACATCAGGAAAGTGCCAGTGATTCCGGCGCTCCCACAGACTTCTATGGGGGCGTTCGGGACGGAATTCCGGACAAAAATAGGACGTCCTATTTTTTCGGGATAATTTTTCCGAAACAGACACCCTTCCGGAAAAATCCGGAAAGGTGTCCGTGCCTAAATAAAGTGTATGGGTCCGGAAATCCGGGTGGTTTTTCCGGATGAGTGAAGGGGGCCTGATGGTTTCCGGAAGGTTAAAACTAATTACTGCTAGGAAATCCTGAAGGTTTCTTGAAGCCTTTTGAGGCCTCCTGATAGTAAAAACTGACACTGCCGTGTAAAGAGGGTCCCGAGCACTGTTAGGGTGGGTTCACACGTAGCGGACTGCTGTGGATTTCACGCTGCGAGTTCCGCAGCTATATTCCTCTGCGAGTATGTTAAGCCCCATGCCCCTTAGCCCGCTACCCTTTACTCATCCACGCTCCGGCCTGCTTCTGTGGCCCCCAGCTCAGCACTGTACTGCCGCACCCACTGATTGGCTGAGCAGGACGTCAACGGGACATTTAAAATATGATAGCAACATAACATTATTGTAGTCTGGCTGCTGAGACCTCTACTGATCCCTCAAATGGATGGGCAGCATGAGTGGTGTACATACTGACAGAAAACCCATGGAAACTCTATGCTGCTAGGACACTGCAAGGGATCATTCCATTAGATCACCAGCTATCCTCCTCTCTTCTATCCTGATGCTCCATTACAGCAGACTCCTCTCTCTATTTGCCAAAGAGGAAGTGGAGAAGTATCAGGGCCACCATGTAGTGCTGGGAGGTCCAGTCATCAGTGCGTCCGCCATATACTCCCACCTACTCCTGCAGGGATCGATCCAGGATATACGTGCGGCTGTACAGAGCTGTTCTCTCCCCTTAGGCTTTGTATTGGTAACATCTCATTACGTCTTACAATCATGATATTTGTCAACAACTTTTATAGCTGAATTGTTGAGAAAAAAATATAGTATATAATAAAAAATATATATATTTATTTTTATATTATATTTATTTCATGAGAATAATGGGCAGTGTAATGGAGACACAGAATGAGATCTAAGCTAAGTGATTGACACAGTAATATCAATTAGTAAACACTAAGAGGACACAGAAGAGCGCCCCCTGTCCCTCACAGATGACACCACAGCAGAGCACAGCACCAGCTCATTCTGGACTGATGTAACCTTCACTGTTTCCCTTGGGTACTACAACTCCCAGCCAGCCTGTCTTCAATAACCTTGCATCAATACATGGTAACTACTAATAACATTCTGTTGTGTCTTCCCTTTAAAGCGTTCAAAACAAAGTAAAACTACAACTCCCAGCATGCTCCCCACTTAGTGACCAGTTGCAGGAGAGTGGTCTCACCTGTCCGTCCATGTCGGGGCGTCAGTCAGGACAGTCGGTGACTGGTGACAGGAGAGGGAAGTGGCTGGGACGGTCGCCTATCTCCGGGCCGCTCTGCTCCCTTGATTTAAAGCTGTGCTGCTCATTGCCAGCCGGCTCCTCCAGCTCCTCCTGCTCCCTCACCACTCCTCCATCCCAGCCGGCCGGAAGTGGCGTGTGTGCGGCCGCCGCCTGTCCTTACAAGTGACGTCAACACACACATCATCAACGAAATCCGCGCCGTAGGGGTTAAAAACAGCTGCTGGATGTAGCGACATCTAGCGCTGGAGGGACGGAAGTGCATGGCTGCTGTACATGTTATCTGCGCCTGGTGATCGGACAGGGATCAGTCCATAACACAAGCAGCACGAATAGGCAAAGTATCACTAGACATGTTATGATGAACACTTCCATCTGTCTATAGGAAAGCTGGATCAAATAAAACAGGAACTGCACAGGCACACGTGTATATACTGCACAGGCACACATGTATACACTGCACAGGCACACATGTAAACACTGCACAGGCACACATGTACTGTACTGCACAGGTACACATATATACTGCACAGGCACACATGTATACACTGCACAGGCACACGTGTACACACTGCACAGGCACACATATATACTGCTCAGGCACACGTGTATACACTGCACAGGCACACATGTATACACTGCACAGGCACACAAGTATACACTGCACAGGTACACATATATACTGCACAGGCACACGTGTATACACTGCACAGGCACACATATATACACTGCACAGGCACACAAGTATACACTGCACAGGCACACATGTACTGTACTGCACAGGTACACATATATACTGCACAGGCACACGTGTATACACTGCACAGGCACACATGTATACACTGCACAGGTACACATATATACTGCACAGGCACACATGTACTGTACTGCACAGGTACACATATATACTGCACAGGCACACGTGTATATACTGCCTGTGCTGTACAGCTGTTGTGCTGGCAGCCTCGCCTGTCCCAGCAGTGGGGTGGGTGGGGGCAGCATTTGGTGATCACCAAGACCCCTTGATGGAAGAGGACCATCCACCTAGACTATAGTGTATGCTGTGTGTCCTTGTGTTTCTGATTGGAATGACTGATGCAGACAGAGGGTTGCTTCTCTAGAAAGTTTATATACTTAGGTCTTTTCCAGGCGAAAAACTACTTTTTGGAGTTATGTGAAAACTTTTTACATGACAGTAACATTAACACCCTCCCTGCTGGGCCCTGCCCTGGGGCGTAGCTAGGATTCACAGGGCCCATAGCAAACATTTTTAAGGGGCCCCCCTGCCCTACGCACAACACAAAGCACTGCGTGCGTGTGTCTGTATATGTATATATATGCTTTACTGTTGGTGCACTGATAACCACTGACCTCTGCACATTTTCCTTTTCTACTTGATTTCCAGCTGGAGAACAGAGGTCAGAGGTTATCAGTGCAGTAAGACAGAGATCTCTGCTTGTTAACCCTTCTTTTGTGTTGCAGCATGTAAGTAAACATTGGGTCACTTAAACACTGCAGAACATAAGGGGTTAAGCAGAGGGACACATGCTCTTACCTTCTCCCCTGGGCCCCCCTCCTGCACGGGGCCCCATAGCAACTGCCTACCCTGCCTCTATGGTAGCTACGCCACTGGCCCTAACGTAAAAACACCCATACAGGGGTATATGGGTCCATTTAAAAGCATACGAAAGAGCAAAAATCCTCAATGTACAGTGATTAAGTGGGTTGTCTGGGTAGGACCCTTTAAGGGTGCGTTCACACATACAGGATCTGCAGCAGATTTGATTTGCTCTGAATCTGCAACTTCAAATCTGCTGCAGATCCTGTATGTGTGAACGCACCCTAAAGGAGTATTTTGGAAAATAAAGAAGGAGGAGTAGAAGGAGTGCCAATAAAGCCCCCCCCCCAAAAAAAAAAAAAAAAAAGAAAAGAAAAAAAAAGAAAAACTCAATTGCTTGTATATTAGATCTCCCCATATGGGGCGTGCAAGGACACAAACATGTATTTTTCATAGAAACATATGGATATATCCGTGCTGTCAGTTTCCATGTCACACAAGCAGTGCATACTTACTTAGTGCGCTGCTGTGTGATCCGGCACTCCTACCTGCCACCAGTGTAAGTACAGACCATTGTCCCACCTTCTTCAGAATAACTGTCAGCCGGAAGAGGTGAGGAGATGACACAGCAGAGCCACAGAGCAGGACGGGAGCGGACAGTGGCGGATCACACGCAGATCACTAGGTAAGTATGCACTGCCTGTGTGATCTAGAAACTCACCGCACAGATATATATGCATATCTGTGCTGTCTGTTTTCCTGTGCTGTCAGCCGCACATCTGTTTACACAGGAAGATGCACAGCCGATAACAATACATAAAAGCATGCTCAAAAGACGCATTCAGCCGAGGATCGGGTGTTTTCCCACTCCTCACTTTTGGACAGGCTGATTGGCCGCAGGAAGGTTTCTAACAACACTCCTGGCTGATAATCGGCCTGTGTAAAAGGCCCTTCATTCGTTTAGAGAAAACCATCATCTGCCATGTTACCATATACAGTAGAATTGCATCCAGGTGACTGATTCCACAAGTCTCCAAGCTCAAAAGACACTTTCCCCTTCTCCCCCTTCATCACATGGCTTTAAAGGGAAATTATCAGTAGATAAATTCATGTACCGTTCAAACTGCATTCTTCTGCCTGTTTATGCATAGCTGAATGTGCATAAGTAGATGTTCATGTCGGAGGAGGGCCCCAAGTGCACCAAAGGCACTATTTTTGCATATTTACTTAGGAACATATTACCCCCAAACAGCGCCACTTAGAAAAATAAAAACACAGGTGCTGGCTAGGTGGCTTTAGGGAGATATCAGCAGGTTCCCTTTAATAACTAGAACATTCTCTCCCTCTTTCCAATTACATGAATTATTGCAGAGACTGCAGAAATCATACATTCTCACCACAGAAAAATATCTCCCACTTTTCCCATAATACATTCAAGTTATATAATCTTTCTCTCTATTTCTGTGGCTGACATCAGCAAGAAAGATAAGGACTGCAGTACTGCAAGTCTACTCCTACTCTACCCTGTACGGAGATAGATTCAGAAATAGTATGCAGAAAGTAAGCGAATAAAGCTACCAAACAGCACACGGCATTCATTTTTTAAGTGATAGATTATAAACTTGAACTTTCAGACTGAAACGTATATAAAAAGTTTTAAATGGATCTCAAGAAGTTTTATGCTTTAAAAGACCCATAACTGCTCCATAACTAAACAAAACTTTGCACCTAGAAGGGCTTTTTAAAGGGGTTATCCAGTGTTACCAAAACATGGCCACTTTCTTTCAGAGACAACATGACTCTTGTCTCCAGTTCAGGTGCGGTTTGCAATTAGGCTCCTTTTACTTCAATGGAAATAAGTTTGAAACCCCACCCAATTTGGAGACAAGAGAGGGGGGAAAGTGGCCATGTTTTTGTAGCGCTGGATAACCCCTTTAAGCTCCATTCACTTCAATGGAACTGAGCAGCAAAACCCTGCCCAAGCTGGAGACAAAAGTGTCTCTGGAAGAAAGTGGCCATGTTTTTGTAGCGCTGGATAACCCCTTTAATAAGCATGGTAAAATATTAAAGAGACTGGCTTCACAATACATTTGGGAAAATGCATAATTGCATTTATAACGCCATGGGAGCTTTAACACATTCTGATCAAAAGTTTAGGGATAAGGGTTTCCAGCAGCAACACACCACCCACCAGTTATCTAACTGTTATCTAGCTGTTATCTAAATGCTACTTTAAAGGGGTTATTCACCAAAGAGTTAATAAATGAAATGCTCCCTAACCTAGCTGGTCTTACTCACCCTGAGTATTTTAGCTTTCTTTCCTGCCCACTGCTGTCATTACTATTGCACAGTAAACACAGGACGGTTTTATTTACTGATTTTGCATCACATCAACCCAGTATGTATTCCATACTAGCTGAATATGTAGCAGAACTGACGCACACATGGTGTAGCAGAGCTGACGTGCACACAGTGTAGCCATTAGCTGCATAACGGGCATCTGTGTATCGTGTTGTAGTGTTTAGATCTCTGCTTGCTGACTGTGGGAAAGGACGACAAAAACTACCTTTTTTCTCAGAATCCCTAGCCCTATGGTAACTAATGGTGCATTTACACAGGCAGATTTATCTGACAGATTTTTTAAGCCAAAGTCATGAACAGACCATAAAAAGGGAACCGGTCATAAAGGAAAGACTGAGCTTTCTCCTTCTTTCAAATCCATTCCTGCCTTTAGCTTCCAAAATCTGTCAGATAAATTTGCCTGTGTAAACGCACCATAAGGTTAGAGTCGTCTAACTGAAGCTGTTAGGGCCCTTTTACACAGAAAGATTATCTGACAGATTATCTGCCAAAGATTCGAAGCCAAAGCCAGGACTGGATTTGAAAAGAGGAGAAATCTCAGGCTTTCCTGTATGACCTGATATCTGTTTATAGTCTGTTCCTGGTTTTGGCTTCAAATCTTTGGCAGATAATCTGTCAGATAATCTTTCTGTGTAAAAGCGCCCTTAGTATCCTTTGAAGAGGTTCTCTCATCAGAGACATCCCCCATTAGTATGTGGACTCCATGGCACCAGCTGCTGATTTTATTGGGGGAATCCAGGTCTGGACATATATTTCTCCTACAGCAGGGGATACGTAGTATGACTTGGTAGCCATGAGGTGAAAGGTTGTCCATGTAATTCATTTACATCTCAAGCCCCCCACAGCAGCTCTGGCATAGAGGGGGGGGTCCACCCTATAATTTGGCATACAGACGTGTGCTTATAGGCTGTCTTAAGGTAATGTTACATAAATGTTCTTGTTTAGCCATTTGAGGTTTAAATTCACATGAAATGATCTGGAACTTATAGTCTGTTCATTCTACACAAAGAGACACATTTACAGAGGATTCCACGGCTCAAATGATTATCCCAGCACAAAGAGCGTTTCAGCGCCAGGCAGCATGAAGCCCATTCAGACAAAAGCAGCGATTATTGGAGTATTATTTATACGTAATGTCAAAGTTAATATCACTTCAGCAACCCCTCCAACCACTTAATAACCAGCAGGCCAGTATAGACGTATAAGGTGAGACTTCAGATCAGGAATCCATGAAATTCTGTGTACACACAAAAATAATGCTAAAAGATCTGGCGACAATCTATTATGTACTGGAGCAACCTGTATGGCCCGTGACACCTGCTCAACATCTCATGTTCTACTGGCAGATAGGTCTCTATCAGAAGTGTCTGGCAGTGGCTTGTCCTTCTCTGCTTATATCTACATACAGAGCCAGAAAACCCATACAGACCAAATACTCCCCACAGCTAAATGTTCTTTCACAATGCAATCTAAACAATCCTATGTCACACTACCATCACAGTTTCTGTTATAATGGAGCACATGATTTTTTTCATTGTATCACAGAGTCACCAGCTCTCAGTTTGGTTTTACAGAGAAGAGTAGCACAGCAGGCGACATTGTTATGACTGTCAAAAGGCAAGGGTTATCTGAACTCTAGACTGGGCTACAGTATGTACACACGCTGTATTTCGGTCGATATTTTTACCACAACCAGGAGTGGGTCACTGTATTGGTTCCACATTTGTTATGTTTTTTTAATAATACAGAATAAATGAGGACCAAAATACGGTGTAGCCCAATGTATAACACACACAAAAAAGGCTAAGGGATACACAACCCAATATACAAAATCCAGGTGCTAAACCTCCATATAGAAAAACTCATTATGTAACCAACAGAACAAAGTATATAGAAACAATGGTAAGCACACAATGATAGATTACCTAAAATTCATACTTTATTGGAAATCACAAATACAATAATATGGCAAAAATACATGATTATATCCCCCTAAAAACAATTAAAATCATCCCAAATAATTCAAGAGTTGTCAAAGAATAAACAACAACCTACTCCCTAGCCTGTAAAATACAGGAGAGCTCTCTGGTATATAAAAATACTATTCAAATGTAACTGGTACTGTACATGATAAGGTCCTCACCACAAAAACATATCAAGTGCAAGTGCATACACAATCCGAAGCAAAAATATAGTGCCAAAAAGAAGTGCTGAAAACAAATGTAATATGAAATAATACAGCTACACTATGTAATAATATGGGTCCCGCCTCGGCCGCTGAATGGCAGAGCTGCCTTCAGACGTCACGTCTCATGCGGCAGCTCTGACCAGGAAGCGGCCGCGGGATGGGAGTACCGGGCGGCACCATCCGGGCACCGGCGCTGGAACAGGGGAGGTAAGTGACCTCCGGCTTCAATTTCCACCCCCTCCCTGGCGATCCTCAAAAAAAAAAACCCGGCCCGGAGTACCCCTTTAAAGTGTCACTGTCATTACAATGTTCAAAATCTAAATCAACAGTAGATGTGATATAAAGCATGACTGCAATATACATTCATTTTTTTTATCATGCTGTAAATCCAGGTCCAGTCTCCTGAAGGCAGATTTTCTGACTTGTGCTGGTTGTAAAAAACAGAAAAAACACAGGAATTTCGGCCAGTACAGAGAGTCACGGCTCAATGTGTCCATCAATCACATGACTGCGTGCCCTGTGAACGCTCAGATGGCCTGGGATACACAGCCCTTCCTGTTTTCTGACTGTTTCCTGTTTTTGTTTTTTTTAAGAAAAAAAAAAAGTCAGAAAACAGGAAGTGCTGTGTTTTCCATGATAACTAAAAAATAATAATAAAAAAATGTTAATTGCAAACTTGCTTTATATCACATCTACTGTTGATTTACATTTTTAAGGTTATAGCAACAGTGATACTTTAATTTCTACTTCACAGGTGTCAAACTTGGCCCTCCAGCTGTTGCAAAAGTACAATTCCCATTATGCCTGGACAGCCAAAGCTGTGTCCATGTTTCCCTGGACTCCCTAGGGCTGCATCCAACTTCTTCAGCCACTGGTGTTCAAATGCTGAACCATCCGTCTCGAGCATGCTCGAATTGTGCTCATCTCTAGTAGTTAGTATACAGCAATATGAGTTGGCATCCCTTTCTGACAGGATGTTCATGTACAGGATACCAGGCAAATATGGTATTCATATTGTTTTGGCATGGAATTTAAATTGTTGTGCATCCCAATGTTCTGGGGGAAGTGACCATTGACTTGTCATTTCAGTGCTGTCTTCCCCCTCATTTCCCGCTTGCTGTCTGTGCTATTACAGGGAGCAGCGGGAGGGGCTTCCCGAACAATCTTTAGATGGTTTGGGTGACCCATTGAAGTCAGTGGAGGCCTACTGCTGCTACATGGAATGACATGCAGCAGACCATTGCTGCACACATCCTGATCTTTTATCATGTTAAGGACCACAATCAGCCGATATCGACCACGAAGATCACGATCATGGCCTTTTAACGTGCTATTACACTAAACAATTATTGGTGCAAATGGTAATCAGTAATCAGCCAAGTAATGGTGTGTTTACACAGAGAGATTTATCTGACAGATTTTTAAAGCCAAAGCCAGGAATGGACTATAAACAGGGAACAGGTCATGAAGGAAAGATTGAGATATCTCCTCTTTCCGAATCCATTCCTGGCTTTGGCTTCCGAAATCTGTCAGATAAATCTCTCTGTGTAAACGTACCATTTGGACGATAAATCACTCAGGGTAATAGGGCCTTAGGGCCCGGTGAGGCACCAGCATGAAAAAAGTACAGGATCTCCAGTCTAGACAACAGACCTTTATAACAAGTTTCAGTTTTGACATAAACAATTATTTCATTTGTCGTTGTCAAACAGATCTTAAAAGTGTTTAGGACTTTGCATAACTTTCCATTATGCAATAACATACACACATTTACATACAGTTGCCTCTCTGTTTCAGCAGTTATAAGATTTTAATGTTCATGAATGAATCTAGTCATACATAGGTATGTAAATTGATAAGCAAGGATGAGTAATAAGCTTTGCAAATCCATCCAGGCACTGTGCTTCTCAGTGCAAGCAAGTCTGATGGGTAAAGGCAGCTTCCTCCGACCCCAGTTAGTGAGTGGCAGCCTTCCGTCTGGGGTTAAATGCCCTCCATGAACTTGCTCCTGCTTATTATACACTAGATCCATCATTCTGTCCTCATAGATGATTCTTCTAAGGAACCACATCAGCATATTTACTGATAGGAGTATACCTTTATCATGGATAAGTACTTTGCACTATGACCATAATGTTAATTCTCAGAACTGCCTGTCTGTCCAATGCCATGGCTATCTCCATACACTATAGGTATAGTTCATCATTACTTCTGACGCAAGATCTAGAAATAATAAAGATAATGAGCCAAGCATAATATTATGCAGGAGAGGACCTTTCATAGACTTGTTACGAGAAAGTAAAATATAGATATAACTTCTGAAGGGTCCACAATTCAGGGACCCTGACTGCAAAGACAGTCACTAATAAGCAGAGAGAAGAAGGCATGAGAACAAACAGGACAGGGTAAATGAAAAGCAGAAAGTTCTTTTTAGGATTTTCGATTGATAGTCTATCCTTAAAGTGACTCTGTACCCACAATCTGCCCCCTCTTAACCACTTGTACCTTCAGATAGCTGTTTTTAATCCAAGATCTGTCCTGGGGTCCGTTCGGCAGGTGATGTAGTTATTGTCCTAAAACACAACTTTTAAACTTGCAGCCCTGTGTCAAATTGGCGTGGCCTAGAGTACCCATGCCCTAGGACTGTGACACCCCTCCATCCCTCCTCCCTGCTCTCCCCATCATTAGGAATGCCCCAGAGAGGATTTTTCCAATTCATCACTTGTCTGAACACTGCACAGGTGCCTTAAGGATCCAGACCATGTGCAGTGTTCAAACAGGTGATGAATAGGAGAAATTGTTCTAGGGGCATTCCTAATGATAAAGAGGTTGGGGAGGAGGGACGGAGGGGTGTCACAATCCTAGGGCATGGGTACTCTAGGCCAAACCAATTTGACACAGGGATGCTAGTTTAAAAGTTGTTTTTCAGGACAATAACTGCATCACCTGCGAAATGGACCCAAGGACAGATCTTGGATTAAAAGCAGCTATCTGACGGTACAAGTGGTTTGGGGTGGGGTGGGGGTCAGATTGTGGGTACAGAGTCGCTTAAAAAAAAAAAAAAAGCATGGCCTATGCATGGCCTATACTGGCATAACCAGAGATCCTAACGAGGCAGCGGCCGAATACAATTGGAAAAAATTACTTAAATGGTAAAACGATAAAGGATACATAAAAATAAAGGAATGAATAAAAATTGATTCACAAAAATGTACAATTCTATGGGAAAAATTATCTACAATAATTTTTTACATAGCACACAGCCAACAATACTCTCTAAGCCCAAGTGCTAAATCATCAAGACTCTATAGGGGCACAACTTCAGAAACTGTAGCCTTGGGGATTAGCAAGAAAAGGCTAGACAATAATGTGTTCCACCTACTGTAAGATCTCTTCACAAAAGGTACAGACAATGTTTCAGCTGTATCAACAGAAGAAGAGATCTTAATATGACAGGAAAGACTTTATGGATGGATGACCTACACTGCATAAAAAGCATCAAATAAAAATACACCCTTAAAAGAGGTGTTCCCATGTCAACTACCATAGCTAAATTTGAAGAGCTTGTCAAATTAAATACTTTATATAGACATCAATTTAGTAATCTTTCCGACCACTGCTTTTAGAGCAGAGCGGTGGTTAATAACCCAGACAAAAAGCTGTCAATATGGGAGGGGAACAGTAAGTATATAGCAGGAGAAGGAGGCAAGTCTGGTAAATGAATGTACATGTAATGGCACAGATACATGTGTGCTAATGAAGTGCTGCCTACTCACTAGACAGCTAGTTATAGCTGTTCAGGTGTTGCACACTGTAAGTAAGGTGGTGCCATATAATGTAATGTTTATATGATTTATTACACTCAGCCCATCACCAGCACAGAGAGTGCCCCAGGCACTGCAGATAATTCATGAGTAGGGGGTATGTACATATTTCTTAGCAATGCACAAGAGATCCAGGCATCTCTTGTAAACTGTGCACTTCCTCTGGTATGGTTGACTAAAGCTGGTCATACAGATAGGTTACCTGACAGCTATCTATCCCGACCCCTTCATAGATACGTATGCATGTATTTGGAGAGGAGAGTGAGCTGGTCTGGCAGTTTATCTCCCCGAGAACAAACACATCAGGTAGCTGAAATCTAACATGCCCTATCCTTCTTTCATATATGCCATCAGGGGAAAATATAGTCCTGGTTCTACTAAAATCGGTGGGTTTGGGTGACGCTTTACACTCCTATAAGTCCTTTCAAAGCTGACAGAGAAGAAAAATGCTCCACAAAAATCTCTATATCCTTGCTTACAATTTTAGTAGACAAAGGAACATTTATGACTCTATGGCTGATGGATGTTAAAGACTAAGAGCTTGTCACTGGTTCCTGGATGAAAGCAAAGACTGTAAAATGAGCCTGGATCTTGGATAAAGATAGAACAATAACTCTTCAAAGGCTACAAACACATTTAAATGCATTTGTTATGAATCATATGTGCTTATGATTTAAAAAAAATCCTTAGAGGTCTTTATTAAAGCATTTGCTTCCTTTCTCTTCTACATTCTACATGCTTTCACATACACAGTGCAGTCTACTCAGTCCTGATCAGGGAAACATGCATTAAAAGAGTTGTCTGACGGCTTTTTCAGATATGACATTTGATGTTATAAATCAGCCTAGAGAACTATTTAGGAGAGGAGAGATGGAGAATGAGCAGTACTGCAGCTCTTCTGATGGATTTTACTGCGAATAAGACAGAGCAACCTGCATTGTATGCAAATACATGTAGGCAGAATAGATTTTTTTTAACAAAGACCTATGGGAAATGTTTTTGGGTTTTTTTGCACCAAGATAAACACAATAATAAAATTGTATTTGGAGTTGTCCATTGGCTCTAAAAGTGATACAATGCTGTGAATCACAAATATTTAAAGTAGACTTACAAAGCTACATAAAAACAAACGACACAATACAGTTTGCAATTTACATCCTTATAAAAGACTGTAGAACAATGCACAAGGATTTACCCAGTGTCTGTGGCTCAAAATTCCCACTCTTCATAAAAAAAGCCATACAGTTCCTTCATCCAAGATGCACATCATTGCAATAAGATAATAAAATGAAGACACTGGATTATGTAAAATAACAACACACCAGTGAATAAGCTTCTTGGGCGTTTCCGCTGCTTTCCACAATAATAGTTATGATTTAAATCATAAAAAGTCATTATGTAAAGCTCCGCAGCTGCTGACAAAACCAAAAAACAAGATAAAAGACTGGGAAACTACATGCTTAGAGGTAGCAAGAATAAAGAATGGAGCTCTGTGTCATTTTCATCCCAGAAGTGGAGACACATCTCTGAATATACCCTGGTAATGGTATGAAGAAACAATACACCATATAGTCACTACCTCTTCAGTCACTAGACTTTAGTCACTTTCTTATACCATTGTATATAGACTTATAGGTCACACCATATCTGCTTGTTCAACAAACTAAAAATGTACAACAAAACTACCAGGAATCATATAAACGCATACAGAATTTTCATGTCTGCAACATTCCTGTTCAGGGATGTACTAATAGTTACAAGAGTTAAAAGGAGTATTCAGATTTTTTTATTTTATTTTTAATTTAAGAACTGGACCTGGCATGAACAGAGAAAAAAAAACTTTATTCCAGCACTGCCACCACTCTGATGCTCCCAGCTAGGCCTATAGTGATGATGTCACAGACATCATCAACGTGACCCTGCAACCTAACTGACCTTTGACCTTTGCAATCAGTAATTGGCTGCCATGTCATGTGAGCGATATACATGACGTCACCCCTGCAGGTGAGCTGTGAACACTGGAGCAACAAGGGATTTTTTTCTATTTTATGCCAGTTCTAGCCTTTGTTTAACATGTAAATACCTCAGAAAACCTCCTTAATACTAGGTATATCTAAAAATACAAATAACTTGCCCACATATTGTGTTTTCAAAAATTGCAGTAAAAAACACATTAATGTGACCAAACCACAACGTGTGGCCTCAGAGACACATAGGTAGTGGTAAGGAGTAGAGATGAGCGAACTTGTTGAAGATTCAGGTTTGCACAATCCACTCAGCAAATAAATCCCACTGCCTGTAGAAGGTGAATGCAGCCCGAGGACTGCCTGGAAAACATGGAGACAGCTATAGATATCTGCCTACAGGCAGTGAGAGTCAAATGCTGATCGTTCGGGTTTGTGCAAACCCAAAAGTCTGTTCCTCTCTAAGGGTGGGTTCAGACTGAGGAATTCTCGCGGAAAATGTCAGCGGAATTCCGTCAGCTGGGCGGAACATCTGGGCGCTTTTCCGCCGGTCCCATAGCCACCATTCTATGGGCCGGCGTATTCCGCTATACGCTGAAAGAAGTGTCATGTCACTTCTTTCAGCTGATCGCGGAATACGCCGGCCCATAGAATGGTGTCTATGGAGCCGGCGGAAAAGCGTCCAGATGTGCGGGCGGACAGCTGACGGAATTCCGCGGACATTTTCAGCGAGAATTCCTCAGTCTGAATCCACCCTAATAAGGAGTGCAGCTGATGTTGAGCAGGAATTTTCTTCACTCCTAATAAGATAATAAATGGAATACACTAAAAGGGAGCAGCGAAGATGGAGAAGTTTCTGTGAGTTCACACCAGACCAGGAAGCTTTTCACTGGAGTTCTCCATCACATACAATGGTAACACAATACATTATTATTTATAATATTAAAAATAATCTATAAGTAAATGTGTTTCTAGTGTTAATGTGGTTATACGAATATTTAAGGCCGGGTTTACACATGTCCGGCGGTGCGGCGGCGTTTCCCTCCGGCGCAGGAGAAAAGCGCCGGAGGGAAACGCATCTTTGAACTGATCCCATTGTTTTCAATGGGATCGTTCAAAATGTGCGGCGGTGAACTAGTGGCCGCCGCATCGCCGGACCGTCGGTGCGTTAGGACGTGTCTTGCAGCGTCCTGGCGGACCGCCGCTCCGGTGATGCGGCGCCGCACCAATTCAATCGAATAGAGCGCCGGATGCCTCGCCGGGCAGGACGCATGCCGTTCGGCTCTGGCATCCGGCGTTCAGGCAAATAGTAGCCCATATATCTCCCCCTGTGTGCTCTCCCCCTCCCCTATAGTCCCCCCTTGGTCCCCCAGTAGTATATCACCCCCCCTGTTTCTCCTCCAGTAGTATATAGCCCCCCTGTTGCCCCCCCAGTAATATTTAGCTTCCCTGTGTGCTCTCCCCCAATTAGTATACAGCCCTGCTGTGCGCTCTCCCCCAATAGTATATAGCCCCCCTTGTGCGCTCTCCCCCTCCCATATAGCCCCCCTGTGCGCTCTCCCCCTCCCATATAGCCCCCCTGTGCGCTCTCCCCTTGTAGTATATAGCCCCCCTGTGAGCTCCCCCAATTAGTATATAGCGCTCCCCCGCAAATCCCATTGAAAATGACAGGAGAACATACTAGGGAAAAAAATGTCAACTGATGAGCGCAACTTGTGACAACTGATGGGAACTGATGACAACTGATGGAAACTGATGGCAACTGATGGTTTTTAATGAAAAGACGGATAGAAAAACTGATCACAACTGATGCATTTTTGGCATCAGTTGTGACATCAGTTGTGGTCAGTTTTTAGGCAAAAAACGCAACTGATGCCAACTTATATATGTAAACCCAGCCTAACATGTTCCCTTTATTGAGGATGAAACACAGAAACAATATGAATCCCCATTATGACATAGGTGTGGCCTAGCCTGAGCACACTAAGAGCCAGCGGGCATCACTTAGTGACACGGCAGCCGGCTGGGTTCAGTGGTAACTCATCATTAACTGCTGAAACAAATCTAGGACGCAAGATTAATACATTCTAACACATTGCAACAGAAATCAGAGAGAACAATAGCAATGCTCAGGAGTAATAATAACAATAATAATAATGATATCCTGTCAGGATTGCAGGAGAGGCGTCTAACAGCACAAGCTATGAAGTCTAAAGTCTATCTCTGCTGTGGAGTAAATAATTAATGTGGCAAGAAAATTCTTCCAGGATGAAATCACAAACATATGTCTGCAGAATGTGTATTGTAAAGAGATGTATGGTAATAAGCACTGAGATCTAGTTCCAATATGAAACTATAATTGTCGCTATTCACATTAGATAACTGCCAATAGTAAAAAAAACAAAACAAAAACAGGATAGAGCTAACTTCCCACTAAATACCCCAAATCCAGGAGAGGACACTTAGTTATCACTCTGTAAATATTTCACTGTCATCTCCAACCACTGTTTTTGGTAACATCAGCAAAATGTCAAGTTTTTGTCTTTTTTCCCTGTCGGTTTAGTGTTCTGACACATTTACTAAAGGCACACGACACTATTTTTCCAAAAAGCACACAAACCCAAAATTTTTGACCAAAAACCCGCCAAGTGGGCATATTGTGAGTGTGATATGGATGTGTCCTTTAAAACCTGCCACAAACAACAGATTTTCTAAGCAAACTGTCATTTTTTTAGAGGTTTTCTAATCTAAAAACCAGCCACTTCTTGTGTGGTGGGGTGGTCAGGTTTTAGTTTTGTTCCCTAAAAACCTTCCAGATTTACTAAGGGCATGTGGCATATAAATGGATTGGAAGAAAAACACACAACCGACAGGATAACGGCTTAAAATTGCTGCATTGTTAGTAAACTAGGCCCAATGATGTGCTTACTAAAACAATGTCTGTTGTTATGAAATACAGCCATTGTTTTTACATAGTGTGAACATAGTCTAAAGGGGGTACTGACAGAGTGTCTTGGAGGTAGATTACAGCATTGGGGCCAGTTATGGCAGTGTGGCGAGTGTGAGCTCTACCCCCACTTCCAGGCCATTGGTCTGGTCATGCACGGTCCCTTCCATATTGTTATGTAGACATATATGTTTTGGGTTCCATTATTATTACCATCATGTATATATGGCCATTTTATTATATGTAGAATGCCACACTATACTTGGTAATCTCAGTATCTCATCCCAATACAAATAGTTACCTATTATGATGTTCCATGTTTAGACAGCCCAGGGCCACTTTAGTCCCTTGGCCCAGTTCATTTACGTACAACCTTTCACAGCTGAGTTTCTGATTGCCCCAATCAGACGTGGTGGATAGTGACACAATGAGCCCAATGTGTGTTTGCAGCGGGGGATGTGTCCATATTGGGACTCTATCACGGACACTCTGAGCACATGAAAATGTGTCAGTCCCCTTACCCCGCCCCCACCCCTGTACAGTACCAAGTGTGTGTGGTGGCAGCAGAGGGTCCTTGTCGCCCCTTACTGCTGTCACTAAATAGAAATGAGTTTGTATATAAAATCCTCCATCAACACTATGTAACTTATTGGGTAGCAGTAATAAAATGGATAAAACATGCGTTGTGTGAATATGGCCCAAGAATGTAGTGGCAACTTTAATGCCGTGCTGGTAAAAATAACAAAGGCACTATACTTACCCGCTCCCGTTCCTCTGGTGCCCACTTGTCTGCTTCTTTGGGTCCCGACTCACTAACAGTCTGCTCAGCCAATCACTGGCTGCGGCGGGACAGCATAGTGATTGGCTGAGCTGCTGCCAGCTGTCAGCAATGTGCAGCGTGAAATCCGCTGAGATACGGTACGTGTGAATCTACCCTATGAGTACCTGCAGTTTGGGAGCTATGTATCAACAGGCTGATTTCCTTCATACAATATGGAGCTGTGATAAGGTCCAAGGGTTGTGGGAAAAAGTAATGAATTATATGCAAGATGTTTTGCAGATCGACCCTGGGGTAGAATTGTCACAGATATTACTGGGCGGGTTCCCAAATGATGGTAAAGAAGGCTCCTTGAACAATAAACTATTCCTTCTGGTAAAGATATTGATATCGAGGAAATGGGGAGGTGATACAGCGCCTAGCTACGATCAATGGACGGAACTGGTAGAAAGAAATATAAAATATTAACGGCCAGGAAAAACTTTGTAAAGTCAGAGAGAAAGTGCAGGAAACTGTGGCTTAGGTGGGAATCTGCAAGGACCAGCTCAGGTAGTCATTAGTTTCAGTCTCCTTCCCCCCTATATATAAAGATTATTATTATTTTTTCCCTCTCTTCCTCGCGGATGGGGTGGGCGGGAAAGGGTGGGAGGTAAATGAATGTATATGTTAGTTTTTTTTGCTTTTTTATAAGTCTGCTACTAGTTTTTGTGGCAGACTTCTTTTGTATAGGTTTTAAAAATAAAAAATAAATATCTATAAAAAAAAAAATAAAACAGCAATTTAGCGGGTCTTTTTGTTTCTTCTAGCCTCACCCATCACTCTGATGCATCAGAATGACATGTGAGGACAGAGAAAGCAAAGAGACCCATAAAACGCTGGTGGCCATCACACAGCCGTGTGATACATAGCTCCCAAACTGCAGCTACTTCTAATAAAGAGAATGAAATAAAGTAATGGTTTTCAAGGAGGGTGAGTGCCGCCTTTCCTGTTTGTTTCTTATGTAGCATATTAATACCTATTTAGCTTCCCTAAAGGATACAAATAATAGCATATTCAGACTCTAGTAAACTTTAATTATTTCTCCGTAATATTTTGTTTCCCCTAAAACAACCCATTAATACACATTTGAAGCCTTGTGTTCTTTTGCGGATTTGCCCAACTGTAGACAGCTTTTTGCAGCGTCCATTATTTTTCACCTAATGGATTTTGTAGATAAAATATTCTAACAAGGAGCATCATAATCCCACACTAAACGCTCCACTCTGGAAATAATTGCAAACCATTAACTGGAACAGCAAGAGCTACAGACAGCCAGCGTACAGAAAAACTGAGCAGAAGGATCTTATTAGAAAAGAGAATGAAAACTAGAGGTATTCAGTATAAATAAGGGCTTGATAAATCCCAGCAGCGGGGAATCAATGGCCACAGTGGCTGCTGACACTTAAATCTTAGGGATTTTGGCGTCTATAAAGGGTCCACAGTAAATTGGTTCCAATAATAGGTAAACTCAAACATAAAATGTCCTATTCATGTGTCTTATACACCAGAAAATATGGTAAATGTGCAGGACATCCTGTGGCCCTGTGTGTTACCACTAATGGTAGGGCATCCAACTGGCATTTTTTTTGAATGATAATGTTTCCCACAAACAGCAAGGGTTTCCCAGAAAGGTATTTGCCTGTCCTTTTATCATGTTCATCACCTGTCAGACATTTATGGGACCAGCTGGGACACACCTTTTACAATCTATATGGATGCAGGGTCTACAGGCCCAGCAGCAACATCTGTAGGCAAATATGCCGCAGGATGCAATGTGGAAGTTGTATATGTATGTATGCCTCTATGCCAACCTGTATCTCATCTTTTACAAACGTTAAAGCGGCACTATCAGCAGGTTCGGGCCTGCGGCTCTGTACCTCAGGATCCCCGGGCTGTCCTCTTTATTTCTCTGCGGCCCGGTAACCCGTTGTTTTTGGCTAATTACTGATATGGTAATTAGCGTGCTTGGAGCATTAGGCGCGTTCCCCATGCTCCCGGAGCACCCGCTCGTCCTGCCTAGACTGCCTCCTCCCGGCCCGACCCACTATGCATATTCAAATATGCATAGCTAGCCGGTTGTTATGGCGCATGTGCAGGGAGCAGCCCGTTACAACCGGCCTAGCTATGCATATATGAATATGCATAGGGGGCAGGCTAGGCAGGACCAGCGGGTGCTCCGGGAGCATGGGGGCCGCGCCAAATTCTCCGAGCACGCTAATTACCATATCAGTAATTAGCCAAAAACAACGGGTTACCGGGCCGCAGAGAAATAAAGAGGACAGCCCGGGGATCCTGAGGTACAGAGCCGCAGGCCCGAACCTGCTGATAGTGCCGCTTTAACGTTTGTAAAAGATGAGATACAGGTTGGCATAGAGGCATACATACATATACAACTTCCACATTGCATCCTGCGGCATATTTGCCTACAGATGTTGCTGCTGGGCCTGTAGACCCTGCATCCATATAGATTGTAAAAGGTGTGTCCCAGCTGGTCCCATAAATGTCTGACAGGTGATGAACATGATAAAAGGACAGGCAAATACCTTTCTGGGAAACCCTTGCTGTTTGTGGGAAACATTATCATTCAAAAAAAATGCCCCGGAGCACCCGCTGGTCCTGCCTAGCCTGCCCCCTATGCATATTCATATATGCATAGCTAGGCCGGTTGTAACGGGCTGCTCCCTGCACATGCGCCATAACAACCGGCTAGCTATGCATATTTGAATATGCATAGTGGGTCGGGCCGGGAGGAGGCAGTCTAGGCAGGACGAGCGGGTGCTCCGGGAGCATGGGGAACGCGCCTAATGCTCCAAGCACGCTAATTACCATATCGGTAATTAGTCGAAAACAACGGGTTATCGGACTGCAGCGGAATAAAGAAGACAGCCCAGGGATCCTGAGGTAAAGAGCGGCAGGCGCATATCAGCAGGTTCACTGGCCCGAACCTGCTGATAGTGCCGCTTTAAATGCATCCAAACAGGGTACCAAAGCCTCCTTTAAATTGTACAGTTTTTCACAATAGACTTGTTCTTTTACTCTATGGCTTTGTTCCCACTAAGAGACCGGGCCTGCATTTATTGGGAAAAGGCAGCCGTCTATAATCGGTATTTGTGGCCTTCATTATCCACCATTACTAATAGATGGACATATTTTTCCAATACAATCCTGTAGTGGGTACATAGCAGTATATTGTAAAGTAAGGGTGTATAAATAAGCCTAGCCTCTCCTGCCCTATAACATGTTACCCATAGATTGCACATATTCCCAAGCTGACAGACTCCCTTTCAGTTACCCTAAGAAAGTAGTCATGTGCATATTAATAAATCCAGCTAGGAAGTGGTTAAAGTGTTCCCAGTTTCTCTAGTAACTCTAGAACTGTTGCAGCCAGCATCACTATCAGTAAGAGAGTGAAGCATTTACATTGTAACTCCAGTAACACTAATGAAAACCTACCAGAAACCTGAGAAAGCTGAATAAGCATGTGGGGGACACAGAGACACTTAGAGGGAAGTATAATAACCACTTATAGATATTCCAAACGCACTTCTAATGTAACTAAATATACTAAAATCATCTAATGGCAATATCCTTTGTAATCCTTCACAATTTCCTTTAGAATAGGGCAACAATTCACACCTGCTGGACTTCTGGTGACTGTTGGGTTGTGACAACTAGTACATCTTTAGTCACGTGATGTATGTCACAGCCAAAATCGCTGTGTATACCGAGACAAAAAAGCCATTTTTAGGTTGTCTGTTATCCGATAATATGAGAAGTCCTCCTGCCACACAATGAACGATAACAGAGAGGTGCAGTGCCTCAAGTAGACAGATCTATAGAGGAAACTACATATTCCAATATACAACTACATTTCCAACTACTACTCCCATCCAGTAGCACATGCACTTTTCACAATGCATCTTATGTAGCGGAGGGGGAAACATTCTGGAAATCCAGATTCATCATCTACATTGACAACATTTTATAAACACTTCTTTTTCCACAACTACATTATATACTATCTATCAGGGGTAGGGAGCCTTGGCTCTACAACTGTTGCAAAACTACAACTCCCATTATCCCTGGACAGCCAAAACTAAAGCTTTGGCTCTCCAGGCATGATGGGAGTTATAGTTTTGCAACAGATGGAGAGCCAAGGTTCCCTACCTCTGCTATATACTGTGTTATCGTTTTTGGAACTATATTCAAGTACTAAAAAGTTTTTGCTAGACAATATTTACATATAATTTTAGATATGTACTATAACATATAAACAATATATATATAAGTCAAGAAAACTCTTTGAAACAGTGTGAGCACTATAACATTTTCCCTACAGACTTCACTGTCGGACACTCCTGGATATACTGGATGATTTTTTGTAAAGCTCTTTAAAGCTTAAAACAATAAAAAGTAAAGTAGGCTATATCGATTACTGTTACCTTGTGGGAAATAGAGGTGTTAGATGGAAGACCTTCATCATCCTCCTGGTCCTCAGTATCTAACCGTGTTTTGTTCATGAAAAATGTATTCCCTCCCAGTAAAACGTAAGCTACAGAAGAGCAGAGTCATCTTCCTCCTAATAAATAGTTAATGCAGAGCACAGGTTGGAGGCGACTCCTTTGTGAGCTTATGTTTTGCAGTGACACATCCTCAGGCCTATGAGATTTCTGCAGATGCTGCAGCATCATCCACGTCAGAATCATCAAAAGGATGCCAAGCCCTGTATGTCCCAGCCCTCTTGTAACAGGATAGGGAAGACTCATTGGGTTATATTATCGGCTGTACAGTCACGCCACACTAGACTGGAATCATTATGAAATCACGAGATACTCACTAGACTGTGACAACACCATATGAGTATTAGGTACTGGCTAGTTTTGTTTGACAGTGAAGTTGCATATATTTTTTTACTTAAATTATATACTATACTGAGCACATTGTGAATCCAATAAAAACACTATTACAGCCATGCTTGTTTTCAGTTGTGCAGTATGTCCTATTGGTGCACCTATTGGAGCTGGGGAGTGAAGCACCTAGTCAAGTGTTTCACCCAGGTCTATCTAACTTTTGTAGGAGTCTGAGCATCCATCAAAACTTATGACTCAAGAACACACAAAAAGTTTTTTTTTTAAGTGACAGTGCCCATATAAGCAACAGACTCTACATTAGGTTGCAAAAAGTGCACCACTTTAAAGGGGCTTCCCATTCAAAATAGACTGGTGGAGTGCTGACAACAAGGACCCACATGGACAGCTGTTCAGCGCCTTCAACACAGCTTTTGTTCAAGTGAAAAAGCAAACTTTGTTCACTGTGTAATGCAGGGCCAAAACATGATTGGTGTGAGTGCTAAGTGTTCAGACTGGGGTGGGACAGTGCACGGATTGGATGAGCAGGCCGTCAGTAAACCGGTTGCCAGAGAAGCAGGTGGGATATATCCCTGCAGCCCGATGACTCACCCATGTAGCCAAGAGGCCTCCTTTTATGTAGCCAGATACCTCCCCATGTACCCAGATACCTCACCATATAGCCAGATACCTCCCCATGTAGTCAAGATATCTCCTCATATTTAGCAAGATATCTCCCCATGTAGCCAGATGCCTACCCCTATGTAGCCAGATGCCTACCCCTATGTAGCCAGATGCCTATCCCTATGTAGCCAGATGCCTACCCCTATGTAGCCAGATGCCTACCCCTATGTAGCCAAATGCCTACCCCTATGTACCCAAATGCCTACCCCTATGTAGCCAAATGCCTACCCCTATGTAGCCAGATACCTACCCCCTTGCAGCCAGATAACTCCCCATGTAGTTAACATACCTCCTTCTATAGCCAGATACCTCCCCATGTAGCCAGATATCACTTTCCCTTTTCTACTTCATCTGGCCCAGACCACCATGATGATTTCTTGCAGCTACAATTTATTTCTTGCCAGAGAACCTGCCAAACATCTTAGGCGCCACAGTTTTCCTTTAACTTCCCTCCCTTTTTCCTACCCTTATGTAGCCAGATACCTCCCCAGGTAGCCAGATACCTCCCCCCATGTAGCCAGATACCTTTCCCATGTAGCCAGATACCTACCCCTATGTAGCCAGATACCTCCCCATGTAGCCTAAGTTTTTCCTTTAACTTCCCTCCCTTTTTCCTACCTATAGGCTCCCATACAGTCATAATTCCGCTGTTTAGTGTCATGCGCTGTAAAGTGAGTAGGTGTGTGGGTGGTCCCCGTATTTAGGATCCCTTATTTAAAAATAATATCCTCTTCTATGACCCCCATAGAGTAATAATGCCCCCTGCCCTTCCCCCACAATAATGCCCACCATTCTACTCCCTCCCCCTCCTGCCCCAACAAACACAAAAAATATTCATACTCACGTAATCTGGGCATGGAGTGGTTCTTACTCTCTTCTCCAGCCTCTGAGCCACGAGGAGATCAAAGGGAGAGTAAGGTCTGAGGGGGAAAAGAAAAGAAGAAGAAAAGAAAGAGCAAGAGAGAGAAGGTGAAGTGGGGAGAGGAAGAGAGAGGAGGTGAAGGGGGGAGAGGAGGAGAGAGGAGGTGAAATGGGGAGAGGAACAAAGAAAAGGTGAAGTGGGGAGAGGAAGAGAGAGGAGGTAAAGGGGGACGCCGGGGCTGCCCCATCTTCCGGTCCACATCCAACTCCTGTCACAGCCTGGGGCGGGGTAACCTCGTGCACCACAACTTATCACCGGCCCGGTTCTCTGGCAGCTGGCCGGACCCTTCTTTATCAGGACCGACTCCTGCTCCTTCATAAATGGCCAGTCATATATCGGAGGAGTTATTTATCACACTGGCTCAGCAGCTTCTCCCTAATGTCCTACATGATCCTGGGGCGACTTCTGAGGGAATGAGAAAAGATATAAAGCAGATTATCCTGTGTGTGCAGTGGATGCAGCCAGTCTCCAGCCTCCATGTCCTGAACTACTCAGAACTAGACTAGATGGAGCAGGTGGTCTTTTCCTGCTGACAATCTTCTATGTTTCTAACTAAATACTAACCATACTTAAAGAAACACTGCTAACAATGCAAGATACCTGTAATATAGAGGTCAGCCATAGTGATATACTGGGGGTCACACATAGTGATATAGAGAGGGATCACACAGTGATATAGAAGGTCACTGTGGGGGCACGCAATAGCACGCACACACACACACACACACACACACACACACACACACAGCCTGCTGTAGCCATAGCTTACACACACACACACAACCTGCTGCATCTATAGCACACACACACAGCCTGCTGCAGCCATAGCACACACACACACACACACACAGCTTGCTGCAGCCATAGCGCACACCACACACACACACACACACACACACACACACACACTCGGCTTGCTGCGGCCATAGCACACATACACACAGCCTGCTGCAGCCATAGTGCACACACACACAGCTTGCTGCAGCCATAGCACACATACACACAGCCTGCTGCAGCTATAGCATACACACACAGCCTGCTGCAGTAATAGCACACACATACATAGCCTGCTGCAGCCATAGCACACACACAGCCTGCTGCAGCTATAGCATACACACACAGCCTGCTGCAGTCATAGCACACACACAGCCTACTGCAGCCATAGCACACACACACACAGCCTGCTGCAGCCATAGCACACACACACACACACACACAGCTTGCTGCAGCCATAGCGCACACCACACACACACACTCAGCTTGCTGCGGCCATAGCACACATACACACAGCCTGCTGCAGCCATAGTGCACACACACACAGCTTGCTGCAGCCATAGCACACATACACACAGCCTGCTGCAGTCATAGCACACACACAGCCTGCTGCAGCCATAGCACACACACAGCCTGCTGCAGCTATAGCATACACACACAGCCTGCTGCAGTCATAGCACACACACAGCCTACTGCAGCCATAGCACACACACAGCTTGCTGCCGCCATAGCGCACACCACACACACACACACACACACAGCTTGCTGCAGCCATAGCACACATACACACAGCCTGCTGCAGCCATAGCACACACACACACAGCCTGCTGCAGCTATAGCATACACACACAGCCTGCTGCAGTCATAGCATACACACACACACACACACACATACAGCCTGCTTCAGCCATTGCACACACACACACACACACAGCCTGCTGCAGCTATAGCATATACACACACACACACACACACCTGCAGCCATAGCACGCTGAAGGAAAACACACAAACAGAGGTTAATGCTTAACTACTTATGTCTTCTCCTCCTCCTCTATATTATACAGGATATCTTCATATTACACTGCTGCTCATATACAGTCATCCAGCATCAAGGAAGAGAACAGCACAGATCTCCCCCCACACAATGGACTCTTCCAGCTCAGAAACAAACTGCCAAATAGTGACCAACGACTTTTCCATGACCACCCTTATCTAATGGGGTCTGTGTCCTATTAGAATGTTGCTCATAATATATATTAATGAGCAAAACTTGTAAAATTCATATCAAAATTCAATACATTTTTTTAAAGATTTTTCAATACATTTTTTTCCTAGCTCTAGCTCCGACTCCGACTCAACGACTCCAACTCCACAGCCCTGCCAGCGACGCTAAATCCACCCCCATCACCCCCTCTCTGCCCCCATCACTATCACCTTCTTTACGTCGCCGCTCCTGGATCCGACAGCCGCAGGGGGACAGCGGGCAGCAGACGTTGCTGGTGCCCTGCTCCCCATGTGATCACCCTGACTCTCTCCATCTTCCCCCCCGCAGCATCTCCAAGCCCTGTCCCCCACAAAACGCTGGTGAGCTGCTGTGGTGGAGAGAGCTGCCGTGGTGACTGGTGCTGGGAAATTGCTGAATGATAGCACTGTGCCGGCACTTAAAGCCAAAGTTTATTTATTTTTCCCCCTCCGGCGTACCCCCTCAATCTGCGGCGTGTACCCCCTGTGGTACGTGTACCGCAGGTTGAAAAACACTGGGCTAGAGCACATGGGCTAGAGTTATCTGCATGAGACAATACCTTAAAGTTAATGTACCACCAGGTACATCAGCATGGATTTTTTACATTAACAGACTGAAGCCGATGCAGGATGCCAATGACATGGTCCTTTTTTTTGAACCACCGCCTGGTTCCTGAGCATGAAGCACTGGGGGCAGGACTGCCAGTATGATGAAACCCCCTCCGCGGCTCCAAAGATTCTAATGGATTCTAATCTGCTAATCTGCCAGTATAAGGATGGAAATATGCCCGTTCCATAACCCATTAAAGTTAAGGTCTTTTATACTCATTTGACTCTGCTACTGCCAAGAGACCCTGTACATACACACTAGAAGTAATGCATCAAAATGGCCATTATTTTTCAGTAATTTGATTAATTCACCCAGAAAGTTAGAAATAGATTTTTTTGTGAAAATCCTAAATTTGATCTTCGCAAAAAGTCACTGTGGGCAGAGTGATGTCGGGCGGTCCGGAGAGGGGTGCAGGGTGGCGCGGTGAGGTGCAGGCCAGGCGTTGCGGTCTGGAGAGAGGTGCAGGGCGGTGAGGTGCAGGCCGGGCAGCGCGGTCCGGAGAGAGGTGCAGGGCGGTGCAGTGAGGTGAAGGCTAAGCGGCGCGGTCCGGAGAGAGGTGCAAGGCGGCATGGTCCGGAAAGAGGTGCAGGGCGGCGCAGTGAGGTGCAGCCTGGGCAGCACTGTCCAGAGAGAGGTGCAGGACGGCGCGGTCTGGAGAGAGGTGCAGAGCAGCGGGGTCTGGAGAGAGGTGCAGGGTAGCGTGGTCCGAAGAGAGAGGTGCAGGGCAGCACGGTGAGGTGCAGGCCGGGCTGCGCAGCCCGGAGAGATGCGGAGACAGCGGCCTCTAGCCTCTTAACAGAGCCGTGGCTGACCTGCGGCCCGCTCCCCTCCCGGCCACACAAGAAGGTCCCCTGTCTTTGGAGGGACTGCAGAATGAGGAGATAGCGTCGCTGCGGGTCCTGGTGCTGTAGAGCGGTTTAGGGGGGTGCACGATCCCGCTGTACAGCTCCAGGATCCGCAGGGACGCTATCTACTTATTCGTTAGTCTCTGCGGCCTCCTCCACAGACAGGGGACCTGCATGTGTGGCTAGGAGGTGAACATGTGTACCAAGGTGAGAGGAGAAGGGCTATGTGCACTCCTGCCTTACCCACCCCCAGCTGCCCCACTCACCCCCAGCTGCCCCAGTCACCCCCAGTCCCTCTCAGTCTCCTTCAGCTGCCCCACTCAACCCACAGCTGCCCCAGTCACCCCCTGTCCCTCTCAGTAACCCCCAGCTGCACCATTCACCCCTCAGTCACCCCCAGTCCCCCTCAGTCCCCCCAGTCTGCCCCAGTCCCACTCAGCTGCCCCAGTCCCCCTCAGTCCCCCCCAGTCACCCTGAGCCTGCCCCAGTCACCCCTCATCTATTCCTTTATACTACTACACCACTCATCTTTACACCACTCATCTACTACACCCCTTATCCACTATACCTCCACTACTACACCCTACCTTGATGGAGGCACAAAAAAGATCTCCTATACTATATGGGGTCACAGAGTAGAACATATTTGGAAAAACTATTTATATGGGGCACAAAGGAGGCTTGTCTACTACATGAGGGGCACAGGAGGAGCACTGTTACAGTGGAAAGCAATACAGTTGTTGTCTCAAACGTCATTAAAACAGTATCTGAGTTTGCAAGAAAACTGTTCTGTTTATTTAGCAAAAAGAAATAAAAAGAGATTTAAATCAAGAATCGTCCCAAAAATTTTTCAAAATCGGGATTTTATTTTTGGCCATATCGCCGAGACCTAGCTGCAATTCACGTTCCAAACTGCTGACACTGTTAGATGCTATTAGGTTAAGTAATTTATCAAGGGATTTGTGCCTATTTTAGGTAATTAATTAGATTTTTTACCCATTTTTGGTCTAAAATCTATTTATGAACCAGTACTCGACAGGCAAATATTTTTTGGATGCAACTTTTATCTGCCTGTTTTGAGTATTCACCCAAAGATTTCCGGGATTTCCGGGATTTGCACCCAATTTATCATTTGCAACAAAAACTGGTTCAGGCCTACGTATTGTCAGTACCAGGTGAATCTGTGTGTGACTTTTTTGGGGGGGACTTTTTACTTGCAACACAATTACTATGACAGTGCGACTTTTCCATAAATCACACTCAATTTATTGGAACAAAAAAAACACCAACCCACATTAGAACAGTAAGGGGGAGATTTATGAAAGGGTGTAAATATACACCTGGTGTAAACTGCCCACAGCAACCAATCACAGCTCAGCTTTCAGCTCTGGTAAGCTGAAAGCTGAGCTGTGATTGGTTGCTGTGGGCAGTTTACACCAGGTGTATATTTACACCCTTTCATAAATCTCCCCCATTAATGTCCACCTTAGTAAATGTCCCCCATTGTTCCTTTCATAGATTAAGCTGTGTTTCTGGGCTGTAGAAAAATACATTTATTTTCTGGTGCAAAGTTTCAAAGAGGTTTTTTCCAAGCTTTCACTTTAAGGATTAGCCAATGGTAAATCCAACATGTATTTTGAGGATATGTAACAGTAATCTGAGGCTGACACTCCACTACAGGATTAATCCCAGTCAAAATGTCTAATCCACACAGGCTATAAGATGGCTTTTCCATGCTGAATCTATAAGAATTAAAGTTCTTGCTTACATCTGCAGGTTTATCATACCATTATCATCAGGGGAGTGGGAAGTAAGCAATAACCAGTAGCAGATCCCATCCTTATTTTCTATCTGTGAGCTGATTCAGGTTAATGATAAGCAATTATTGATTAGCTTGGATCCAGGCCGTCTGTTTACCTTTTGGAAAAGACCAAATGCTCTCTGCAAGGGGCAATAAGCATGGAGCCGCAAAGCAGATGGTGAAGTAGATTGTGGTTAGATTGTTGAGATTGCACCTCTAAGGCAGGCTTACTGACTCCATGCTAGCAGGAGGTAGATACTCTTTTAGAAAATAAGTAGGAACATAGAATCTTCCATAACTTGCTCCAAATAAAACATATAGCCATAGAACCAATATCATAGCATTGGGTAGGACGAGTACATCACAGGAAGTCCAAATATATCTGTCTAACTGCATCATCATATAAGGGATAAGTCACGTTCTGAATGTCCAGGGCAAATAATGTTTGATATGCGAGGAATCAGTACGTTGAAATATGAATTATGAAGAAGGGCTCGGGCCCGTACCTTCGCCGGGGCACCTGGGAAAGTGTCTTTTTGATATTTTCAGGTGTGTTCCCTTGATGTCTGAGGGGGATGACTGAACATTCTGAGTCAGAGATCTCAGGTGATGGCCTTCAGGCCAACCCTTTTGGGCCTAAAATGAGGTTTAGGGAACATTTGAGAGTCACATAGTTGGGGATCCAATCAAATAGGTTTGTGCACCATTTTCTATGCCCAATCCCCTGGGGAGGAAGAGCCTATACAACGTATCTCTATGCTAAGTATCTGAACTTTCTTATTTTATCCTTTTTATTTTCATTGTTTGCAGTGTCTGTATGTCTTTTGTCAATCATCTTTTTGTCACCAACGCACTGTACATTTTTGATGCATTAAACCTAAAAGTTTGATGGTTTGTCTTGTACCCTAAAGCAAACCTAGTTACCTCTGTGAAGAGTGCATGTGCGATGTGTGACTGTATGCTGTATGAGCGGGTGGCTTACTCTACTGTGTGGGTTTGTCTGCTTGTGAGTGGAACACTTTTGGGGTTCCCTGTCTCCCCAGTAATGTAACTGATAAGGTGGTGGCAGCAAAGTTTTGTGTGTGTGGTTCGTGTGTGTGTCTGGCAGATTGACAGAGTGCTGGGCTTTTTATTAAAGGGAAACTGTCAGCACTTGGGCCCTACCTAAGGTGTGTCAGTGTGCTGTAGTTCGCAGTCCCCTAGTGAGCATGGTGCCTTTTGGTAATTTGTCTGTGCAGTGGATTATGCATACTGTAATAAAAAATCAAAGAGGAGTTGTACCTCAGCGTTTGTGTCACACTCTACTACACCACACCTCACTACTCCTTCCTCCCTCCCTCTTCTTCATGAAAATGCTGCCCGGCTTCCTGCTCACTCAGCTGTCAGTTTGTGTCGCTGATTGCAGATCAGTAGGCAGTTTATGTCTGAAAGAAACACTCAGATATAGTTGAATCCCTGAATTTAAGGGTACAAACACACACACCGTATACGCAGCAGATACGCAGCAGATTTGATGGTGCAGATTTGATGCTGTGTTCAGTTGTTTAGATATAATCTGCTGCGTATCTGCTGTGTTTCCGCTGCGTATCTGCTGCGTATCGCAGCAGAAAATATGCTGCGTATACGGTGTGTGTGTTTGTACCCTTAATGTGTTGGAGCTGTGGTCTAGGGATAAATCACCTGCCTAGAGATCACAAGCAGTTCTTTCTTTGATTCTAATCTCTTGATGGAAATGAAATCTAATTATGTATTTTTAATTTTTTCTCTTTATTGTAGCATTTATTGTACAAAAAATTCCCAATTAAGTCCGAATTAGTTTTTAAATTTATTTTTCATACAATTATGAGACAAATAAAAGATATATAGCTTTTTTAGTTTTCTCGTCTTTGTATTAAAAATACTAAACTAGTTTGGAATTATAATACAATTATGATACAATAATGAGAAAAAGGAAAAAATAAATAACTATATTTAATTTCCATCAGGGGATTCAAACCAAAGAAAGAACTGCTGATGGGCTGTAGACAGGTGATTTAACCCTAGACCACAGCTCCAAAACATTTGGGTTCAGAGATTCAACTATATCTCATTGCAGATCAGTCCTCTATTGGCAGATACTGTCTGACAGCTGAGTGAGCAGGAGGCCGGGCAGCATTGATTATTAAGGAGAGGGAGGAAGGAGTGGTGAGGTGTGCTAGAGTGTGGCACAAATGCTGAGGCACAACTTATTACAGTAGGAGACCCAAGATTGCGCATAATCCACTCCATGGACAAATTACCAAAGGCAACATGCTTACTAGGGTACTGACAACTACAACACACTGTCAGCCCCTCAGGTAGGGCCCGGTGCTGACAGATTCCCTTTAAGTTCCCAGGCTGAGACATCATCACTATACCAAGCTTTGGCTCCACCACCATACAGTGGAGCAAGAATTTAATCCTATTATTCTGAAATGTCACCCTGCAGCCGACTTATAGCGTACAACTATAAGGTACTAGGGGGGAGTAAACAGAGTGAAGGACTTTAAGGGCCCTATTACACAGGGCTGATTTGGCAGATTATCGTTCCATGTAATAGAGACAACGATGATCAGCTGATCGTGTTTTCTTTCCTCTGGTTCCGCTCTAGCTTCAGAGTGTGTTTCTGAATTGACAGGCTGCTCAGTCAATCTCTGGCTAGGACCACCGTGTCCAGTGATTGGCTGAGCGGCCTGTCAGTTCGGAGCTTACAGGGGCGGTTCTGGGAAGTGAGCAGAGGGCAGCAGAACATCAGGGGCCGTGAAGAGGTAAAGTATATAGTTTATTTATTTATTTTTTTACACCATCATCAGCTGTCGTCTGGGCATTGCTATTACACTAATGAGCGCCTGGCGGCTGATGATTTTAGGTCAGGACCAAACGACACGATCAGCTGATGAATTCCCCTTTCAAAAAGACTGGCCCATCAGAACAAACTCTTTTAATTCCATATACTGTCTAATACTGTGATAGCTCTTTATGGGTCTGAATGGAGATATCCACTCATTCTGATGGTTCCAGTCCAGTCATGCATCATCTGGATGCTCTCTGATTAACCACTATATATATATATATATATATATATATATATATATATAATGTTCCTACTGCACATACCCCGTGCAGTAGGAATGCACATATACGTTCCTGACTTTAGGGGGTTTGATGTGTGCGGGACCACTGCACTAAGAGCGGTCTTGCACACATCAGAGTCCAGGGAGCCGAGGGTAATGACAGGCAGGTAGCCAAGGGTAATGACAGGCAGCTGCGATCTCCATAGAAAACCTCTCCTGCTCTGGACAGTTCCTGTCTCGGCCAGAGATGTCAGCAGAGAGCACTGTGTCAGACTGAAAATAAAACACCATTTCCTGCATGACATATAGGAGCTAATAAGTATGGGAAGACTTGAGATTTAACGTTGTAAATTACAAATCTATATAACTTTCTGATATCAGTTGATTTTAAAGTAAAAGATTTTCACTGGACAACCAGTTTAAATCTATGAATATTTTTTCCCATCATGTGTGAAAGTGGCTGCAAGGGAAGATGAGTGGTTACCAGACAGGCCCTTTGTTTTCTGTCATGCAGACGCTTTGGCACGACTTTAAAATGTAAAAATATGTGTGTGTGTGCATGTATATATAACTGCCCGCCTGAATATGTATTCATGCACAGACTTTTTACTTTCAGATTACTTCCATATGTGTTCTGACAATATCATTAACAGATTTTGGAAGGTTTTCTTTTTCTTATTCAAAATGAATCTGTTATAAGCAAAATAAAATATACTGGAAAAGTGCTATCAGACATCAATACATATCTCCACCCATGTTCTTATGGAATGTAACATATAGCCATTGGATGGAGTCAAGGGCCACATCTGAGGCTATCATGTGTCGGATTGACCAGCTGTTTAATAGATCCTCTGCAGATCTCATTAAATCAACCAGTAAATTACTAATTGTTACAGCTGCACATTTCTCTGCCCAATGTCTTCCTCTGTCCCTGTCATTTGACCAGTCGGGCACAGCTGTATAGGGAGCTGCTATTTATCCAAAGTGTGAACTGCACCTGTCAGTAACAAAAACAAGCGTGCAATGCTGCTCATCTAGGAGGCTGCTCATCTAGGATGCCCCATGTCCTAAAGTTCTAATGAGCAGGCCTTTATCATGGGAGAGTTTATCTAAATCATATAATATGGGCACAGGTTAGGTTTTAACTAGGGATGGTCCGAATCTGCTGAGGTTCGGGTTCATCTGATACCCGCTGTCTGCCCGATCCGTGCAGCGAGTGGAAACAGTGGGAGGACCGCCTGAAAAAATGGGATACAGCCTATGGTTATGGCTGTATCCCAGTTTTCCAGGCGGTCCTCCCGCTGTATCCACCCTATCCACGGAGAGGGCAGACATCGGGAATCATTTCTGAGGGTTCGGGTTCGTACGAACCCGACCCGAACCAGGTTCGGACCATCCCTAGTTTTAACTAAGGAACTTACAAAGTTCACAACAAAATCTGCTTCAATTGCCCCCTGTCAGTTTCAATAGGATTACATACTCGTAGCGGAATTGTCATTGAAACTGACAGGAGGGGAATCGCTGTAGATTTTGCTGCAAACGTGCAGCATGAAATCTGCTGCGATTCCGTTATATGTGAAGCTACCTTTAGAGCATGTTTTTCCCTCGCCAAATTCCCAGGCACATAAATTTGGACAGGATGAGTGGCTTCACATCTTCACATATGCACCATTTTAAGGTATAATTTGTGTCTTTTGTAAGTGTGGTTCAAACAGGATTGGCCTAGCGCCATTTTGTGCTTTTTTGCGCCATTTTTAAAAACTGAAAACACACATATCAACAGTACTATTCTGACAGAAGTGGTGGAAACTTAGTTAAAAAATTTTGCGCAATAAAAGCGATTGCGCAGATATTTGCGACTTTTGTATAAAACAATGATAATTTACCCCCTGTGATGTGATGTGATGTATTGATGTATGTGAAAATGGTGTTGACAATTATTCACAGCTGTGCTTTCATTTTATCTGTAGGCAATGAGAAAGGTGAAGAAAAAAAAATTTATATGTAAGGCCGCATTGGCATTTTTTTTTTTTATGTTGGTGTTTTTGTAAAGCCTTAAAGGGCGGCGGTAAAGAATTATTCACAGAATAACACACTTTACAAAGTTATACAACTTTGTAATGTATGTTATGTCTGTGAATGGCCCCCTTCCCCGTGTCCCACCACCCCCACCCGTGTACCCGGAAGTGTGGTGCGCTATACATTACCTGTCACGTGCCGACACCCGTCTCCGATCTTCAGTCAGTGACGTCTTCTTCGGCCGGCCGGCAAACAGCTCCGACTGTTCCGAATGCCGGCCGCCCTCTGCAGCGTCATCTGATGCTCAGCCGCGATTGGCTGAGCATAACTGTGCTCAGCCAATCGCGGCTGAGCACAGTTGTGACACGGCAGAGGGGGGACAGCGGCAGGGATTCGGCCGTCTGTCCGAAGATGACGTTTGGCACAAAATGGCGGACGGCCCTCAACACGTATCAGGTAATGTATAATGCACCACACACTTCCGGGTACACGGGCGGGGGTGGTGGGACACGGGAAGGGGGCTCATTCACAGACATAACATACATTACAAAGTTGTATAACTTTGTAATGTGTGTTATTCTGTGAATAATTCTTTACCGCCACACTACCGCTTTAAGAATTACTGTTTAATCATAGAATTGTTTGTAGGGTGCACTCCTGTGTGTGTCTTTTCTGTTCTTATACACTTTGGTTTCTCTTCTAGACCTAGAGTGGCACTCCCATTTGTATACTGTAGATTGGTTCAGCCCCCTACTTTGTTTAATGAATTGTAAATATCCGGTGACATCCGACTCTTTGTATATACAGTATATAAACTTATTTAAATGTATAAAGAACGTATATGGAGCACTAATAATAAATAAGAAGGATAAAATGGTGAGGACAACAGAAAAGAATATGTAGGGATAATGAGATCCCATTGCACTATGTGCAGTTCTCTGGTGTACAATGTCTTCAATAATGTCTTCTGATAGTATGGTATATCCACAAAGCCCCCATCAACTTCATCAGCCCAAACATGAGGCACAGTCACTATGTCTATTTACTAAATAGCAGTATATGCCTTGTTTTTATAGTACTTAAATGTTTTGTACACTGTAGTAGATGTTGGAATATCTTTATGAAGGTATTCTGACATATACTGGCAACATATCCCCAAAACAGGATGTGAAAGGGGCCTAAGCTCCACTTTTATTGCACTTTATGACAGTAATTGGGGAGGGGGGACTGTCTGCCAAGGAGAACCATAAGGGAGGACGAGCTCTTCACCCCGGCAGATAAGAGATGCTTATCATTTATCATTTATAATGGCAGCTGGTGCTATCGTGTGTAGGACAGTGCTCCATTTATATGTACAGAGCCAGTACACTATGTATCACTATATCACTGTATAATGGTCACAGTGTGGCAGCATGCTTCCTGACCTCTCTCTGCTGGGGCTGGAGAGGAGGAGGCAGGATACCAATGCTGCAGCACATTGTCACACCACCAAAGAAATGCATCCTCTCCTCAGCTCAGCCAGCATGAATGTGGAGAGGGGGGCTGTGGGCTTAGGAGCCTGATCGCCACTGTCACCCCACTAATCCTATCCCTGGGCAGCCTCCATATTACACGGAGCCTTCCATGGTCACTGACTGCAGTGAATGACAGGAATCATTACTATGCCTCCTCCCCGCAGCCCCCGCCCCTACAGCTGTTGCATACTACCCACCTTTGGGCTGGCGGTGCCCATTCGCCTCTTCCTATGTCTCATTCACATCAGCAGGGAGACTAGAGAGGACAGGGCAGATGATGGGCAGCCATTCGGCCACAGCGGGTCCTGGCTCTTCCTTTCAGCAGAGGTGTCCTGGTGACTGTGCCCTGTCAGGACACTGGGCACTGGCCAATGTTCGCCCTGGTACTTGGGCACGTGTGTGACGTAGAGGCTGTGGAGCACGCATGTGCGTCTGGTAGCTGCTCGTGTACTGAGGGTGCAGGCACGTTGGTGTGACGTCACAGCTAGAAGGCTGTGTGCTGCTGATGCTGGTGTGGGGAGGTGGGGGCAGAGCTCCATTCATGGCCGCCGGCTCAGTGACTTATCCCGGGGCTGTGTCTGTATCGCAAAGCATTCCTTGTTTATTGACTTTCCGGGTCAGTGGAGTAGAGGCGTGCAGTGATTTACCATCTACACAGCCCTAGTATATACTGCCAGCTCTATGGGGATAAAGCAGGACTGTAGCTGTAAGGTCGCACCAGACCCTCTAAGCTAGGGGGGAGCCAGGTTCCCCCAGCACATTGTTTTCTGGTCTCTTATCTGACACAATACACTGTGAGGCGGCATTGCTGTGCTGCATCCATCTGCCTCCTCCTCTCCAGCCTCAGTGTGCTGGGGACAGAGGTCAGGAAGCTACTGCAGGGTGCACTGTGTAGCAGCATTGCTGTGCTGCCCCCTCCTCTCCAGCCTCAGTGTGCTGGGGACAGAGGTCAGGAAGCTACTGCAGGGTGCACTGTGTAGCAGCATTGCTGTGCTGCCTCCTCCTCTCCAGCCTCAGTGTGCTGGGGACAGAGGTCAAGAAGCTACTGCAGGGGGCACTGTATAGCAGCATTGCTGTGCTGCCTCCTCCTCTCCAGCCTCAGTGTGCTGGGGACAGAGGTCAAGAAGCTACTGCAGGGGGCACTGTATAGCAGCATTGCTGTGCTGCCCCCTCCTCTCCAGCCTCAGTGTGCTGGGGACAGAGGTCAGGAAGCTACTGCAGGGGGCACTGTGTAGCAGCATTGCTGTGCTGCCTCCTCCTCTCCAGCCTCAGTGTGCTGGGGACAGAGGTCAGGAAGCTACTGCAGGGTGCACTGTGTAGCAGCATTGCTGTGCTGCCTCCTCCTCTCCAGCCTCAGTGTGCTGGGGACAGAGGTCAGGAAGCTACTGCAGGGTGCACTGTGTAGCAGAATTGCTGTGCTGCCCCCTCCTCTCCAGCCTCAGTGTGCTGGGGACAGAGGTCAGGAAGCTACTGCAGGGTGCACTGTGTAGCAGCATTGCTGTGCTGCCTCCTCCTCTCCAGCCTCAGTGTGCTGGGGACAGAGGTCAGGAAGCTACTGCAGGGGGCACTGTATAGCAGCATTGCTGTGCTGCCTCCTCCTCTCCAGCCTCAGTGTGCTGGGGACAGAGGTCAGGAAGCTACTGCAGGGTGCACTGTGTAGCAGCATTGCTGTGCTGCCCCCTCCTCTCCAGCCTCAGTGTGCTGGGGACAGAGGTCAGGAAGCTACTGCAGGGTGCACTGTGTAGCAGCATTGCTGTGCTGCCTCCTCCTCTCCAGCCTCAGTGTGCTGGGGACAGAGGTCAGGAAGCTACTGCAGGGGGCACTGTATAGCAGCATTGCTGTGCTGCCCCCTCCTCTCCAGCCTCAGTGTGCTGGGGACAGAGGTCAGGAAGCTACTGCAGGGGGCACTGTGTAGCAGCATTGCTGTGCTGCCCCCTCCTCTCCAGCCTCACGGTGCTGGGGACAGAGGTCAGGAAGCTACTGCAGGGTGCACTGTGTAGCAGCATTGCTGTGCTGCCTCCTCCTCTCCAGCCTCAGTGTGCTGTGGACAGAGGTCAGGAAGCTACTGCAGGGTGCACTGTGTAGCAGCATTGCTGTGCTGCCTCCTCCTCTCCAGCCTCAGTGTGCTGGGGACAGAGGTCAGGAAGCTACTGCAGGGGGCACTGTATAGCAGCATTGCTGTGCTGCCCCCTCCTCTCCAGCCTCAGTGTGCTGGGGACAGAAGTCAGAAAGCTACTGCAGGGTGCACTGTGTAGCAGCATTGCTGTGCTGCCCCCTCCTCTCCAGCCTCAGTGTGCTGGGGACAGAAGTCAGAAAGCTACTGCAGGGTGCACTGTGTAGCAGCATTGCTGTGCTGCCTCCTCCTCTCCAGCCTCAGTGTGCTGGGGACAGAGGTCAGGAAGCTACTGCAGGGTGCACTGTGTAGCAGCATTGCTGTGCTGCCCCCTCCTCTCCAGCCTCACGGTGCTGGGGACAGAGGTCAGGAAGCTACTGCAGGGTGCACTGTGTAGCAGCATTGCTGTGCTGCCTCCTCCTCTCCAGCCTCAGTGTGCTGTGGACAGAGGTCAGGAAGCTACTGCAGGGTGCACTGTGTAGCAGCATTGCTGTGCTGCCTCCTCCTCTCCAGCCTCAGTGTGCTGGGGACAGAGGTCAGGAAGCTACTGCAGGGGGCACTGTATAGCAGCATTGCTGTGCTGCCCCCTCCTCTCCAGCCTCAGTGTGCTGGGGACAGAAGTCAGAAAGCTACTGCAGGGTGCACTGTGTAGCAGCATTGCTGTGCTGCCTCCTCCTCTCCAGCCTCAGTGTGCTGGGGACAGAGGTCAGGAAGCTACTGCAGGGTGCACTGTGTAGCAGCATTGCTGTGCTGCCACCTCCTCTCCAGCCTCAGTGTGCTGTGGACAGAGGTCAGGAAGCTACTGCAGGGTACACTGTGTAGCAGCATTGCTGTGCTGCCCCTTCCTCTCCAGCCTCAGTGTGCTGGGGACAGAGGTCAGGAAGCTACTGCAGGGGGCACTGTGTAGCAGCATTGCTGTGCTGCCTCCTCCTCTCCAGCCTCAGTGTGCTGGGGACAGAGGTCAGGAAGCTACTGCAGGGTGCACTGTGTAGCAGCATTGCTGTGCTGCCCCCTCCTCTCCAGCCTCAGTGTGCTGGGGACAAAGGTCAGGAAGCTACTGCATGGTGCACTGTGTAGCAGCATTGCTGTGCTGCCTCCTCCTCTCCAGCCTCAGTGTGCTGGAGACAGAGGTCAGGAAGCTACTGCAGGGGGCACTGTGAGGCGGCATTGCTGTGCTGCCCCCTCCACTCCAGCCTCAGTGTGCTGGGGACAGAGGTCAGGAAGCTACAGCAGGGTGCACTGTGTAGCAGCATTACTGTGCTGCACCCTCCTCTCCAGCCACAGTGTGCTGGGGACAGAGGTCAGGAAGCTACTGCAGGGTGCACTGTGTAGCAGCATTGCTGTGCTGCATCCATCTGCCTCCTCCTCTCCAGGCTCAGTGTGCTGGGGACAGAGGTCAGGAAGCCACTGCAGGGTGCACTGTGTAGCAGCATTGCTGTGCTGCATCCATCTGCCTCCTCCTCTCCAGCCTCAGTGTGCTGGGGACAGAGGTCAGGAAGCTACTGCAGGGTGCACTGTGTAGCAGCATTGATGTGCTGCCTCCTCCTCTCCAGCCTCACTGTGCTGGGGACAGAGGCCAGGAAGCTACTGCAGGGTGCACTGTGTAGCAGCATTGCTGTGATGCCCCCTCCTCTCCAGTCTCAGTGTGCTGGGGACAGAGGTCAGGACAGGGTGCACTGCGAGGGGCAGACCAAATGTTCCATGTAGTGCACAGGCTCTGGACCATGGAGCACTATTCTGCAGTCTGTAGAGGTGAGGCAGTCATGTAATAGCACCATCTGTCATACATTACATTTCTGCCAGAGATCAGTGCAACTGGAACATGCCGGAGTCCGATTGTTCGGCATTTGAATATCGGTTGCTGAAGTAGTTGACAGCAGCCCTGGGGAGTATTGGAAAACATGGATACAGCTATAGGGAAACTTGATGAGCTTTACCATCTGGGCCCATGAGTCGTTAGCTAGGCCCCTGGAATAAAGCGCACATTGGGATCCAGCACCAAAGTAGCGGTGCCAGTTTTGTGCAATAACAATAAATTTCACTAATATTATGTTTGTTAAGTGTTAAGTTAAAGGGGTAGTGCGGCGCTAAGAAATTATTCCCAAAATAGCAACTTTGTAATGAATGTTATGTATGTGAATCGTGGGCCCGGAAGTGTATTGTACCATACATACCTGACGCGCGTGGTCCCCGTCCCCAATTTCCTGTCAACGACGTAATCTTCGGGAGGCTGGCCGAATCGCTGCAGCCGTCCCTGATACTGGCCACGTCATTGGCTGCTCTGCCGCAATTGGCTGAGCTCAGTTATGCTCAGCCAATCGCGGCTGAGCAGCCGATGACGCGGCAGAGGGGGGGCCGGCATCAGGGACGGCTGCAGCGATTCGGCCGGCCTCCTGAAGATTACATCGTTGACAGAAGATCGGGGACGGGTCAGGTATGTATGGTACACTACACTTCCGGGTCCACGTGCGGGAGTGGGGGAACACAGGGAAGGTGGCCATTCACATACATAATATACATTACAAAGTTGTATAACTTTGTTATGTGTGTTATTTTGTGAATAATTTCTTAGCGCCCCACTACCCCTTTAAGTTAAATTTTTTTTTCATATTGGATGCAAACCAACACTTTTCATTTCTCCCCTCCTGCTACATCATGACCCAGTGGACAGATGACTGGGACGGAACACCTCTGCCATAACTGATTGACTAAGCAGGCTAAATCCCACCAAAGCCTGGAGAAAATGACATTCGGCAGGGTACAGCAGCCTGGTGATGCAGCATGGGAACGAGGTCCATAAATGACCCCCACCCCCAGGAGGGGGGGACTTCTCCTTTAAAACATAATTTTGCATTATATCCTGTGAGACTCAAGGGGGTTTCTTTTCTGATCAAAGTCATTTGCGTTTTAGTTTCCTTCTGTATCTGGCCCAGGACACAATGAATACTTCCAGCTAAAACACACAGCCAGGGCAACTAAGGAAAGGAAAAGGCAGATTTTTAGTCTTGTTATGATTGAAATTAAAAACAGACTAAACACATGAAGTCCTTGCCAGTACAGAGTGTCAAAGCTTAATGTGTCCGTCAGTCACATGACTGCCTTCTCTGTGAGCGTGCAGATGACCTAAGAAACATGGGACTTTCTGTGTTTAGACTCACAGGAAGTGCTGTGTTTTTCATGATAATTAAAAAAAATTATGAATGTAAAATGCAAATTTGCTTTTTTTTTTTTTTTTTTATAGATCCTGTCTCTCACAGTTGAAGTGTACCTACAATAAAAATGCCATACCTCTCCATTCTTAGGCCATGTTCAGCACTTGTAAGAGACCGGCCGGTCTCAGAAAAGATCATCCCGGCCAGTACTGCAGTACTGGGCGGATGATCTTTTGCGCCGCTTAGTTCTGACGCGGGCGCATCCATGCGCACCCGCATCAGAACTCTCCACTGCACACTATGGAACGTGCGGCCAGAGCTGCTAGCTCCACAGTGTGCACTGACAGGGTTTTCTGTGTCCGCTATTCAATGAATAGCAGCCGCAGAAAACTGACATGTCAGTTGTATGTATACACTCCGGCCGGGATTCCATAGGAGGCAACATCACGTATATTTTCGCATAAGTCATGGCCGTTGTTGCAATGGGCAACAACGGCCGTAGTTTTACAAAAATATATGTAGTGTGAACATAGCCTTAGTAGGTGGGAAAACTTCCGCAGTGTATCAAATACTTATTTTCTGTACATGTATATAACTGATTCCGTTGTTGTGTTCAAAGGGTTTTCTAATCAATCAATGAAGGCTTCTAGTAATGAAGTAAATATGATTGAAGCAATGAAACTTCCAAAGAGCCATAATCCACTGTATGGTAAACCAGTGCTAAGCTGTAAGTGTACCACAAACATGCTGTGCTCCTGACAATAGTGCCAGGCTGATTGACAGTCCACAGGCACGTTGCTTGCTTCAACAACAAGCTCTAGTGTTGGACTTCTGGAAGCCACTTATTTCTGATGTTATTTAATTACTTATTATGATGTATCACATTCTCATGAAATCAAACTTTTCCTCCTTTCCTTTCTTTCTAGCATGTATTTACCTATAAATGAAGCTACAAGTGATACATTATTCTAGACATGTCTGCTAATTATACTTGTGTGAGTGAAAGTGAATAGACCAGATCCTTTATCCATTCCACCCTTTTGGGTGCCTCTTCATAGATTGTGAAACTGTGAAAATCTATAATACCAAGAAGGACAGCTTTATATCCAGGCAGCAGCTGTGTGACCTTTTTTTTTTCATAGCACCAAAGCATAAAAGAAGCGATTGAGAGGCATGAATACTCTGGACAGCTTTTTCAGCAATCTACAGCTGTTATATTTTTCCCATAAAATCTCAATTTCTTCTATTGTATGTCATAATATACCCAACTAAACTTTACCTTCTACCATTTTACTCCTGACAGTGACTAGTCTTCATTCTCGCTACAGGCTTATATGAGTTACCACATGACTCCATCCACTCAACAATAACAGATATTTTTAATTTTGGAACTGACATGTTTTCTACAGAATAATATGGATCATTTAGTTAGCACTGAAAATTTCTACCACTATTTGTGATTTGTCAGTTAGGGCTGGAAACACACGTGCAGTCTTTGTTACTTTTTTTGTGGCACTTTTTGACCCATGCCAAGAGTAGCTCCACAAAGTAGTTAAACAATTAGGGCAGTTTTACATAAGCATAACAGTGCTTTTAATGCAGTTTTTGTGATATTTTTCACAATAAAGGCAAAGATTTTCCTTATTTAGAATTTATTTGTTGTTTTTTATTTATTTTTTTTCTTACCAGATTTACTAATTTGGCACGTCTCGTCAGACTTGTCAGATTTACTAATTTGTCACGTTGGGCTCCAATTTTGGTTGAAAAATCAATAACAGAAAAACAGAAAAATTACATTTAAAAAGATTCATTTTTATTTAGTTTTTTTAATACATCTGTAGGGCTTACTTGGAAGTATGCTTTTGGAAAGCTGCCACAAGAGTTTATGAGCCAAAACTTGGAGTGGATTGAAATAGAATGGGTACTTATACTTCTGCTTCCTTCTGGAAACAGGCACCATGTGATCTGCTGTACCAACAGCACCAATGCCAGGACCGTGTTTGTGGAGCAACCAAAAATTTCCTTTCGTGAGTGGTCCAAGCCCGGGTCCCCACTTAGGCCAGGAAGCAGCCGGGGCCCCGGTGACCAGAGTGGCGGTATGCAGCCACCAACGCTGGAGCCGGGAAGGTGAGAGCATGTTATTTCTTTTATCCTCCCCTTCCTCAGGACTTGTGAAAAAAAAGATGTCTATGTCCTTTAAATATGAGATGTTGCTTTATTATATACTCCTGGACAAAAAATATATAATGCTCCGAGAATTTAGTGGAATCCAATGAAAATTTGTTATTGTGAATGTAATGATGATGTATGTAAGTAATTTCAATATTAGTTAGAAAGAATAAGTTTAACTGTACAACCTCTTTGGGAAGATGTCTTACTGCTTTTTGGACACAAGATGGCAGTAACCATTTTTTTCAGCCAGCACACTTAAGTAGACCAAAGGGTCAACAATTTATGTCATGCTTATACATGCCTAAGAGCAAGTTGTCAGTCTCTTCCCTAAACACTGAGCCTATCACAAAGCCCTTCTAGAAGGTTCTGTCCAGATTCTGCCCTATCAGATGTCGATTTATCACACAGCCTGCTCCACCAATAGGAAACTAGTCCAATTTCTTTCATATAGGTTTGCTGAGTAGAGCCTTGAAGAGGATTTTATCCAAGTTTAGTTCCTGACCAGATCTACATTGAAACAGAGTTCCTGAGGGGGGTCCTTCCCATGGCCTGGCCCTGCAGCTGGCTTCTTAGTAACTTAAAGACTTTATCCTGGTTTCTTCTTACAAGTTCTGCAAGTCAATTTATTAACAGAAAATGTGATTGTCAGCTCACCGACCAAGAACTCTCTGGTGCCCCGGATTCACATCTGGCAAATGCGTGGTACTGTAATTCGGAAAAAGGAAACGATAATCCAGCACTTGATGCAGAGAGATTCTTTTTATTTTTCCAAAGCCAAATGTACAGACAACACCTAAGTGCAGTGACCCCACAGGACGCGTTTCAAGCGCATGCGCGCTCTTGATCACCTGAGTTGCACTTGTGAAACCCTTCCTTAAATCATCACCACTACAGGTGTAACAAACAGGTGCACAAGTTAACTCTTAAAACAAACCATGCTATCTACTGCGGTGACATATCAATTTTGTAAAAAAAAAATATATATACATAGAATATACCTAAAATACTATAAAGGCAAAAGGAAGCTGACTGATACATGCATTTAACATTACACTGTATTATAATAAGTACATTTTCATAATCATGCAAATGAATTCATATGAGTACAAGTGTATATAAAAGCAACAAAAATACCCCAAGCATAATAGATTATTTAGTATATGCACAATAATGCAAACTGAATGTTTTTAATATACTAATTATTCATTTGTTTATTATATATTTTTATTTATTTGTTTGTGCTTGGAGTAAATATTATGGGTTGTATCAGATGGAAACCAGTACTACGTGATACACTGTCTCGGTATAATAATACTTGATACCTGGATGAGTCACTAGTAATAAAAGTTATGAGGAGATTGAAGCAATGCTGTTGTGAATGATGCGGTAATGAATGATGATAACTGTGTGTGAACAGCCTCTAAGGGTGGAGACACATGTGTGACCAAAATAAATGTATGTAGTTTGATTCTAAACCAAAAAGAACTTGGATGATACTAGAAATAGAGTTACAACTGTGACAGATATGATCATGTATAGCGTGAAAGGCAAGAAAATATATTATTAATAATGATACATAAGCTCTCGGCGTATATTCATACCATCCGGAGTTCTTGTACCAAGAATGAACTGCCAATAGGCTTCCCGATTTTTTAATAATTTTTCTGTGTCGCCTCCTCTAACTTTGGTATAAATTTTTTCTATGCCATAAATCATAAAATTATCACTTTTTTTATCATGTTGATTAATGAAATGCGCCGAAGCCCCTGATTTGTGCCGAAATGGATTGCCAGAAATGTCATTTAAGTGTTCCAATGCACGTACTTTAATTTTTCTGGTTGTGCAACCTACATATTTAATATTACATTGAGAACACTCTATGACATATACCACATTATTAGAATTGCAATCCATCCTTTGTTTGATGTTGTAGTGATTGGTGTTAGAATTATTAGAAAATGTACTACAAGGTCTGACAAATTTACATGTGCGGCAAGGATAGCCACCACACTTAAAAAAGCCATGTTTATGTAACCATGTGGGGGTCCTTTTATCTGAGGTAATTAAACTAGGAGAAAGTATATCTCCCAATGTTTTAGCTCGCTTGGGAACGATGGCAAAACCCTGTGCCAAAATTTCTGACAGTTTGTCATCCTCCATTAGGATATGTACATGTTTTTTAATGATGTATTTAATCTGATTGAACAGTGGAATATACACCATAGACAATACTGGTTTAGTTTTAGATTTATTGAGAATATTTTTCTGTTTGGGTTTTATGAGACTGTCTCGGCTTTTTTTAGAGACAATATGTTTGGCCCTTATAATGTGATGATTAGCATAACCTCTCATTTTTAATCTATGGGCTAGTGCCTCTGATTCCTGTATAAAGATGTTACTGTCCGTGCAGTTCCTCTTGAGGCGTGTGAGCTCTCCAACAGGAATGGCACGAACTGTGTGTGGGGGATGATTACTATCTGCCCTTAGAAGAGTGTTCCCAGAAATGGGTTTACGGTAAGTGGAAAAATTTATTTTTGTTGCTTTTATATACACTTGTACTTATATGAATTCATTTGCATGATTATGAAAATGTACTTATTATAATACAGTGTTATGTTAAATGCATGTATCAGTCAGCTTCCTTTTGCCTTTATAGTATTTTAGGTATATTCTATGTATATATATATATATTTTTTACAGAATTGATATGTCACCGCAGTAGATAGCATGGTTTGTTTTAAGAGTTAACTTGTGCACCTGTTTGTTACACCTGTAGTGGTGATGATTTAAGGAAGGGTTTCACAAGTGCAACTCAGGTGATCAAGAGCGCGCATGCGCTTGAAACGCGTCCTGTGGGGTCACTGCACTTAGGTGTTGTCTGTACATTTGGCTTTGGAAAAATAAAAAGAATCTCTCTGCATCAAGTGCTGGATTATCGTTTCCTTTTTCCGAATTAAAGTCAATTTATTGCCTGCTAATCTAAAGGGGAGGGGGGGGGACTACCACAGGTTAGGGGATTGCACCTATTTACGCTGTTGGGGATTGTCGCTAAAGTCTCTCAAATTCTTCTAGCTTCCACTAGGACTGTGTACATAGCAGTTGTAGAAATTGCTACTAGCCTGTGCACCCCGCTGAAACCTGCCCGGCTCTAAGAAGAGGTCAGACAGTGGACTTTTCCTTGTAATTCAAGCCTTGGACCTGTATCACTAAATCTCGCACTCTGTGATCTCTCTAGCATTAGACGGAACTTATGAGATTTTTTTCTTAATTCCAGGTTTTGGAGAGTTACTGCTTGCATAACACTATCTGGTGAGAGTTTGTCTTGCTGTGCCTGTTCATAATTTCATCTAGATCATCAAACAAGCAGTCGAGCCAGGTCCAGAACAGTACCTATAGCAGTCTAGGGTTCTTGTTCCCAACCCCAATGCAAACCAAAGGCCCTATTATATGTATCAATATTTGGCCGATTCGGCCAATTATCACTCTGTGTAATAGAGACAACATTCAGCTGATGAAACTATCATGCATTTTAGGTCCAGCTCTAAAATCATCGGGTGTGTTATAGCAATGCTTGGCTGACGGCTAACGATTGAATAACCTGGCATACATTACCTCTCCATGCTCCCGGTCTTCTGCCCTCTGGTTTCACTCCTGGTCTGGGCCAGTGATTGACTACTTTAAAGCTACAGCCTCAACGCAAGAAGTGAAAGTAGAAGGCAGGAGAAGGCCAGGAGTGTGGAGAGGTAGTGATTGCCAGTTTAGAGCAAGGGCTGCATGTCTGGGCAGCCCTTGCTAAACAATCATCGACCCGTGTAATAGGCTCAGTAAATGGCCCTCGTTCACATTATTGATCGGGCTGCCATAGGCCCATCTAAAATAACACTAAGGGGCATATAATGGGCACTGTGACACAAAGTTTCCTTTTTAAGCACCTGGAAATGGTTCAGGCAGAGACAAGGGTGTGTAATGAAGGTGGCCCCTAGGAGTGGATGGTAGATTGGGAAACTGTAGGATCTGCTTGTTGGCGGATTAAAAGATCCTCTCTACTTATGGTCTATCTGGAGCTTGTTTACTGTGTGTGTCCTCACGCGCCACTAATCACTGCTCCCAACACCTCCTAACAGCTTAAAGTGGTCTAGATGGCAGGATTCTCATCAAAACAAATGTCCAAATTCTCCCAGTTCAGTGATGTGCCCTCATTCAAAGTCTATCAACTACTCAAAATGTCTTTAAGCGTATCATAGAGGCATGTCTAGCAGGAGACCCAGAGACATTCCTGGAGGGCATAGGGCAGTGTGATCAGGTAAGCAGTAGAGTAAACTTGCCTATGGCTGTATCCATGATTTTTAGGCAGTTCTTGGGCTGCATCCACTTTCTCTAGGCAACGAGATTCAAATGTCAATCATTTGCATTTGTGCACTTATCTCTAGTAAGCATGGCTTCTAGCGTGGAACATACCCTAACAGTTTGGTTTATTGGTTGCTATGATTAAGAGTCCACCTTGGGCTAGTAGTGTGTTAGACAGAGGGAAACTTAGATTTTACTTCACAGACTAAGATTATGACTTTTCATATGCAGTGGCATAGCTAAAGAAGTAGCAAAGGTCACCACTGCAACCAGACCTGCGTGCCAGGGGGGCCCACTGGGCACCTCACTACCTCCTTTCATTTACCAGCTCTCCCAAATCAGCTATGATAATGATAGCCAGTTAGGACAGCAGTGATGCTACAGGCTGCTCTTCTCTCTGCTCTATTTAGTTGTATCAGCAATCACTGATGCAACTGAATGGCCAATTGCTAGCAGAAGCCAGGGGGCACTGCCACTCAGCAGTTCTCTGTTTTGAGAAGCAGAGCAATTATCCCTGCCGCCATTACACAGCAGTCAGACCTAACCAGAAGAGGCCAGAGCGCTGGAGAAGATCAGGAACCTGGAGAGTTGAGACTACCCACCATAGAACTACAAAACTACAACCCCCACCATGCCCTACTGACAGTTCATGATGGGCATGCCCGGACTGCCAATCTGGCACACTGGGCAAATGCCGTGTGGGCTGCCCGGGCTGCATCAAAAATGTTTTTGTTATTAAAAACTAACAGCGCTGCTTAATCAGCTGCTTTGGGCAGCTGCAGCGCTGGATGTGAGGGCCGCTGCCAGACAGTAACCTCGCTGTGTCTGTGCTGCAAGACGGCCCGACACTGTTACTTCAGGGCCGGGCGGCATCAGCAACAGGCAGGGGGGCTCAATGGGCCACCTGCTGCTGCACCCAACGCTTTAGCTTGATCCGCAGCCCTGACTGATAGAGCGAGGAGGAGCTAAAGGATACAATTTAGCTGGGGGAGGGGGGTTGTTAACTACCAGGGGGACTACCAACAGTGGATGGGGGGGGGAATAGCCCTTTGGGTGGCACCACGCTCCTGCACCACAACACCTTGGTGAGTATTGTAACTGGGGAAGGGGGGAATGGGTCAGATGGGGTAGTGTGTGTGTGGAGGGGGGAGGGAGTTGGGGGAGTGTATGTGGATGGGTAAGGTGGGGGAGTGTGTGTGGAGAAGGGGTCAGGTGGGGTAGTGTGTGTGGATGGGGTAGTGTGTGTGTGGAGGGGGGAGGGAGTTGGGGGGTAGTGTGTGGGGGGCATGAGGGTCAGGAGGGGTAGTGTGTGTGTGGGGGGGGAGTTGCAAGTAGAGGGGTCATCTGGATAGGAGGCTTAGGGTATGTTCTTATTATAGAATTCAGCAAGGAATTTCGCTTGAAGTTCCGCCTATCCCAATGGGTTATTCATTCAAGTTTTCTCTGGTGCAATCTGTGCTCTGCCCAAGGAATTGACATGTCAGTCCTTTGGGGCGGATCGCACAGCACTTGAGAAAACTCAATGAATCGATGGTTCAGGCAAAGTTTCAGGCGGAAGTTCCCCTAATAGTGACAGTAGTCTACTGGTTGGTACTTAGTGACTTTTTTTGTTTACTTTACTCAAGTAGGGACTTCTCCTCACACAGCATTACTTTTTGCTGACCTGGACCATTCTGCATGTTGGTAAGTATTGTAGTAGGGGGTGTAGTGGTGTGAATTGCGTGGGCCCGTGCCCCGGATGGGTTTATTCAGATATAGCGGAGCTGAATGTGTCATGTTACAAGTAGTGCATCCTCAGAGTTAAAGTAAAGTTTCCTTTGTAATTTTGGGCAGTGATCGCTATCCTGTCACTCTCCTGCTGCTGCAGAACTATAACTCCTGACCTGTCCAGATGGCCAGAATCTGTCTGGGCATGCTGAGAATTGTAGTTTTGCTGTTTCTATGGAAGCAGTTTCCCAACCAAATAGTGGAGCAGCTCTAGGGATAGCAAGATCCTTCAGGGTAACTTGTCAGAAGTGTTCTGTAAATGATAGTAAAGTATCATTTTAAGGAGAAGCATTGCGTACATTATTCTATGGATATTCAGCACTTGTGTTTTGGCAACATATATGTGGAGCGAAAACTTGATGTGGTTGGCAGGAAAAAAAGAGTTGCAGATCACAGTCTTGGGGTGCAGACTTTATCACAGTAGAGATTATACCAGTGCCAGTGTTCATGCCATCTCTCTAGAGAATCAGGACCCCACTGTGCCAGGACCAGGTAGCTAAAAAGTTGCTGGGTGACCTCCAACATGGTGATATTCCTCATATGGTCTCATAACAGATAACCCTCTTCAGACTGGACCTATGGCGGCTATCTGTGGCATTATGTGAATAGCTCTCTATATATGAGCAGCTCATCCCAGCTATTGAGTTTTAAAAAGGGTGTGTTTTTTTTCACTATTGCCCCTTATGCCTTAGTGGCACCACAGTCTGTTTCCTCCTCTGCCCCAGACCAGCATGAGTAATTATTTAATTGGGGGAAGGAGGGTTGGGGACTGAGGTGGATGATTGCTTGAGGGGGATAATTGGTGGCTGTCTGGGGGGAAGGCAGGCTGCCACTTTGTGCACACAGCCTCATCATTTATATCTGGATCCAGCTCTCAGACCTTCTGTTATAGATTTTGCAGCAGCTGGGGTGTGTTGTGAGGTTCTGCAGCAGCTGGGGTGTGTTATGAGGTTCTTCAGTAGCTGGAGTATATGAGGTTCTGCAGCAGCTGGGGTGTGTTATCCGGTTCTTCAGCAGCTGAAGTATATGAAGTTCTGCAGCAGCTGGGATGTGTTATGAGATTCTTCAGCAGATGGAGTGTATGAGGTTCTGTTCTGGTCTTTTTTGAGGTTCTGCAGCAGCTGGGGTATGTTCTGAGGTTCTGCAGCAGCTGGGATGTGTTATGAGGTTCTTCAGCAGCTGGGGTGTATTATGAGGTTGGCAGCAGCTGTGATGTGCTAGGAGGTTCTACAGCAGCTGGGGTCTGTTATGAATTTCTGCTGCACCTTGGATTTGTTAAGAGATTTTGCAGCAGCTGAGGTGTGTATTATGATGGGCTGCAGAAGCTGGTATTTGTTATGAGGTTTTTCAGCAGCTGGGGTGTGTATTATGATGTGCTGCAGCAGCTGAGGTGTGTATGATGACGTTCTATGTGTATTATGATGTCAGTATAGCACCGTTCACCTTTATAAGTACAGCCCCTTACTTTGTAAAGAGCCAGACATAATCTTTTAGCTGTAATTTTTGTACTACAAATTCCAGCATATAGCACAGCTGCTTCAGAACATTATAATATACTACTGGTGACAAGCCAAACCCCGCAAACCGCACCCACCGTAGGCCACACCCCACACAGACCACACCCACAATAAGCCACACCCCTTGACAACACTAAAGTGTCCCTGGAAAAGATTTTCAAATGTTGGAAACTATGCATGGTGTGTGTGGTAAGATGTAGAACTACCATCTTCCAGCATGGTGTGGGTGGTAATATACAGGACTACATCTCCCAGCATGGTGTGTGTGGTAATATACAGGACTACATCTCCCAGCATGGTGTGTGTGGTAATATACAGGACTACATCTCCCAGCATGGTGTGTGGGGTAAGACGTAGAACTACCATCTTCCAGCATGGTGTGGGTGGTAATATACAGGACTACATCTCCCAGCATGGTGTGTGTGGTAATATACAGGACTACATCTCCCAGCATGGTGTGTGTGGTAATATACAGGACTACATCTCCCAGCATGGTGTGTGTGGTAATATACAGGACTACATCTCCCAGCATGGTGTGTGTGGTAATATACAGGACTACATCTCCCAGCATGGTGTGTGTGGTAATATACAGGACTACATCTCCCAGCATGGTGTGTGTGGTAATATACAGGACTACATCTCCCAGCATGATGTGTGGTAATATACAGGACTACATCTCCCAGCATGGTGTGTGTGGTAATATACAGGACTACATCTCCCAGCATGGTGTGTGTGGTAAGACGTAGAACTACCATCTTCCAGCATGGTGTGGGTGGTAATATACAGGACTACATCTCCCAGCATGGTGTGTGTGGTAATATACAGGACTACATCTCCCAGCATGGTGTGTGTGGTAATATACAGGACTACATCTCCCAGCATGGTGTGTGTGGTAATATACAGGACTACATCTCCCAGCATGGTGTGTGTGGTAATATACAGGACTACATCTCCCAGCATGGTGTGTGTGGTAATATACAGGACTACATCTCCCAGCATGGTGTGTGTGGTAATATACAGGACTACATCTCCCAGCATGATGTGTGGTAATATACAGGACTACATCTCCCTGCATGGTGCGTGGTAATATGCAGGACTACATCTTCCAGCATGCTGGGTGGGGTAATATGCAGGACTACATCTTCCAGCATGCTGGGTGGGGTAATATGCAGGACTACATCTACCAGCATGGTGTATGGGGGGTAATATGCACGAGGGGGAGACAGCGGCACAGTAAACTAGGAACCAGTCGCATAATACTTTACAGTTCATTTAGGCATAGTGGCACATCATTCAGTGACAGTAGAGTAGATTTGGGCATCCATGCCACCTATGTTTACTTCCCTACAGCTATTATCTGCCCAGTCACTGGCTTCAGGGGTCTTATGCCCTCTAGTGCTGAGGTCAGCAGTAAACACAAAAATGAAGGAGCGGAGCGGCAGCACTGGACACAGCAGAGACAAAACAGGTGAGGATAGCATATTTTATTTTCTGACAATATCAGACTGTGTATATATATATATATATATATATATATATATATATATATATATATTAAAGTCAGAAATAAATACAGCACTCGTATAGCCAATGCTGTGGTGCCAAGCGGTAAATACCGGTGACCAACGGTGTAGGATGATATAAATGTCAAGAGATACCGCAGCACTCCAGAGATAAACTTCAAAAAGAGTGTGAGATGTAAGGTTTATCCCGAGGTCAGTTTTCTGATCCGTAGGTTGATATCCCGATGCATCACCTAGTCTTGCTGTGTCCTCCGTGCGGCGGACCTGCATGAGCTGTGATCCATGTTAATAGGAGTGCCTCAATCACAGTATTCCCTTTAGGTTTCAGTACGAGACCTACCCTCGCATGGTTTACTTGTTCATTATCGCCCTGCAAATTACTTTTGAGATCCTACAGCAATGTATATTTATTGTTTCCATATCAACCACCATCCAGTCAGTCGTACGAGCGTGTGGGCGGTCATTCCAAGTGTCAGCGATACGCAATACACGCATGCGCATTGGCTTTGTTTACAAACACTCCTATGAGCCTACTATGCGTCTCGATACTACATACTTTGGCCGTATTAGTCATCCTGGTGAGTGGATTACCCACTACTTTCAGATGTTTTATTGATAAAATTCTCACGTTATCTCAATTCTACTTTTTTATATTTGCGCACTGTCTATTTTGACCACTAATATGCATTTGGACACTTGAATATTATTATGGGTGTTTACGATATCACGTATATTTGTAATTTTTCACAGATTTTTTGCACTTATTTCTTTATTGATTGTAATTATGTAAAGCAATCACCTTAATTGTGTACCACGTATATATTATTATTGTAAAGCAGATGTATCACCACTGCTTGAAAAAGCTCTCAGTGTGGAGAGCAAAACGTAGCTGTTTGGGGAAATAAACACGTCTTTTTGAAGTTTATCTCTGGAGTGTTGCGGTATCTCTTGACATTTATATATATATAAAAATAATTTTATTTTTTTATTTATTTTAGATAATTCAGAAAATCCCTTTAAGGAGTCATGGTGGCTTAATTATTAAGATTACGGTTCACACATGTGGCAACGATGTGTGACAATAGTAGGAAATAGTAAGGATCTAAAAACATCTGGGCAGCAAACTCTTCATATATGACATGTGACCTGAAGTCGTCTTCGTGGCAGCCTGGGCCGGTGGAAAAGAAAGCAAAAATTAACAATCAGAGAAGACGTCACCTGTGAGTCACTGTATATAACTGGTTATTCTGCCTCTATTTTGCACCAGGGCCAATGTTCCTTTAGCTGCTCCCTTTTTCATATGCATCTTCAATAAAATTTGGATTTTAAACTAAAGAAAAGTGATGCTGGAGAACTACATTTCTTCTCCTCAATCAGGCTGCCATCTTACATAGCAGTTTTTTTTTCTCCAACAAAAACAAAAGCAGAGTAAAAAAGAATTGGGAACTGTATTGGGCTTATGTCTTGCCATTAGTGGCGAGCTGTTCCATGTTTTTGTGAGTCTGCATTTTCAGCCATAGCAACGTGCCCCCTCCAAGTGTGAATGGTGTTGTAGGAGAGCTAACCAAAGTTTTTTCTTAGTCTTTTTGTCTGTGTTGCAGATGAGGGGAGTGGCTGCTTCCACTTATCCCACTCTGGGGGCTATTTTGGCCAATAATAGTTGGATCCTGCATGCCCAGAGTATAGGCTTATTATTAGCCTAGGAAGGGTCAGTTTTTATTGTAGGTTTCATCCTAGGCATGAGGGGGGCCTGCTTTTAGCAATTTTCATTTCTGTAAAGGGTTCCTATGATTCAGCAATCACAGCAGGAACCTGCAGGTAGGCAGTTCTCTTTTAACATAAGCAATGGTACAGAACTCCCGGAAGTGCATAGACTGCATTGTAACACACTTACAATGCAGGCTTTGGACCTTTTTTAGAGTTCCGTACCATTGCTTATGTTAGAAGTGGACCGCCCACGTGCAGGATGTTTTCGGAGGATCCCACCGTGATAACCAAATCATAGGGACCCTTTAAAGGGGAACTCCAGGTAGAGGTTAAAAAAATGAAACTTCTGCAGATGCACATAGCATTACTATCCCCGTTTTGAAACTACCAAAAAATCAATTTGTTTTTTTTTGTTCTGCATTGTGTTTCTGTACTTCCTGTTGAGCAGTTCCCAGAATGCAGTGCTTTCCCTCAGCTGTTTATCACAGTCCTCCACTCTGCCAATTCCCCGCCCAAATCTGTTGCAGAACATCTAGGCTATGTTCACACATTGCAGTTTCATTGTGTTACTGAATTATTTGCAGTACTTTATCATTTCATTGTGGTCCCGCCCAGTAGTGGATTATAATAGGTCCGTTTCGGGCGGTAGCCCGGGGACCTGAGCTCCTGGGGGGCCCATGGCCACCCAAAAAGACTTATACTTTTAGTGGTGTAATGTCTCCTGGCTACAGTTCTGCCATGATTTGCAAAAAAAATTGTGGCTTATCTACAGCAATTGTGCACAATTTAAAGGCATCATGACAATATTTGTCCTGTACTATGTACTGTACCATGAACACCATGCTAGTGGTGAACAGCCCGGGGCCCATGGTCCCGCCCACACAGCACATTGTATTCTCCACCTGTAACACCACACAGCATACTGTATTCTCTACCTGTAACACCACACAGCACACTGTATTCTCTACCTGTAACATCACACAGGGCTGTATTCTCTACCTGTAACACTACACAGCATGCTGTATTCTCTACCTGTAACACCACACAGCACACTGTATTCTCTACCTGTAACACCACACAGCACGCTGTATTCTCCACCTGTAACACCACACAGCACACTGTATTCTCTACCTGTAACACCACACAGCACGCTGTATTCTCTACCTGTAACCCTGCACAGCACACTGTATTCTCTACCTGTAACACCACACAGCACACTGTATTCTCTACCTGTAACACCACACAGCATGCTGTATTCTCTACCTGTAACACCACACAGCACGCTGTATTCTCTACCTATAACACCACACAGCATGCTGTATTCTCCACCTGTAACACCACACAGCATGCTGTATTCTCTACCTGTAACACCACACAGCACACTGTATTCTCTACCTGTAACATCACACAGGGCTGTATTCTCTACCTGTAACGCTGATATTGGAATAAAGTAAAAAAAACTTTTTGAATTTATTTTTCCTTTTCATTTCCACACACATATTATGATTAAGCATCTTTTATCTTTGAAGCTCAGCACCACAATAAGAAGTTTTATCCCATATTATCTTACATGGGATATACATTTTACGCCTCGTTTTTTCTCCAGGTGGGATTGGCAGTGCCGCCTCTGATCCTCTGTGCCATTTAGCATCATTTACTTGTGTTACTGCGTCATGTTTGTGAATACGCTGCAGTAATGCAATGAAGCCCCTACATGTGTGAACACAGCCCTAATTTCACTGCAGACTTTTGCACAATCAGTGAAATCAGTACAGCAGCTGTTTCTGGCTGGTCAGAGATGGTGAATCATTCAGGGAATTGCGGGATCCAGCCAAGCCTCCTGTGACATCACCCTGCCCCCTATCTGCATCATCAACCTGCACTCAGCAAACACACACAATGTGAGACAGAAGCATGAAATATTTGTCTCCTAAGGTGGGAGAGCAGAGGGAGCAGGAGACAATTTGTATCAGCTACCAGTGTGGCAGAACCGTACAGATACAGTAATACATTGTATAGACACATCTATATAACTTTTAATGGACTTTTAATAGAAAACTAATTTTCCTTAAGTGGAGTTCCCCATTAATGCTGGTTTAACTTTTTTTCTTTAGAACCCTGACACTGCAGTTTTTGAGCTTAACACAGAAGTGGATACTGCCACACTCACCAAATGATAGGTATTAGAGATGGTCCGAACCGAGTTCGGTTCGGGTTCGTACGAACCCAAACCCTCGTTAATGATTCCCGCTGTCTGCCCGCTCCGTGGAGCGGGCGTATCCAGCGGGAGCACCGCCTGGAAAACTGGGATACAGCCATAGCCATAGGCTGTATCCCAGTTTTCCAGGCGTTCCTCCCGCTGTATCCGCCCGCTTCACAGAGCGGGCAGACAGCGGGGCTCTGCTGCCGAGTGTTCGGGTTCATACGAACCCGAACCTCGGCAGGTTCGAACTATCCCTAATAGGTATCTTTCAAGGGTACTGAGTTTCATATTTCCCTAATAGATGTGGCTGGCTTTTTTTTTTTTTTTTTTTTTTTTTTTTACATTTAGGCCTTATTCACACATTCCATAAATTTATCTGTAATTGCAGATTCACAAAGTGGCACGGAGTGTCCATAATTTTTGCGGATCCATAATTTTTACAGAAAAAAAACTTCATAACGTTTTCTAAAAATATGAATCACTTCAATTTTTCCATTTTTGTGCGGGGCCATAAAAAATACAGATTGTGGATACACTACGGACAGATTTTGTTACAGATTACAGACCAAGATTGTGGACAAAATGTACCGTCCTGAGAAACTACTGAACGTGTAAAGCCTGAAGCTACTTACCTGGGATGTGCCTCTGCTCTCTATGCAGATGCATACACTCCCTGGAGTGATTGAAATCAATGGATTGTTGAAGTGATCATTGTTTTTACTATTGTTTACATTTTTCTGTATTTTTTACAATGTCATCAATCTATCAAACTATAGAGTATATTTAAAAATCCCCAGAAGACTACATTAAAAAACTGCTAGTTAAATATTTTATCTTTGTACGGTAAATCATTTTGATTTTGCCCTTACTAAAGTCTCTAATGATCTCCTTACCGCCAAATCTAAAGGTAACCATTCTCTGCTCATTCTCCTGGATCTATCTGCAGCTTTTGACACTGTGGACCACCAGCTCCTCCTCTCCACGCTCCACTCTATCTGCTTCAAGGACTCTGCTCTTTCCTGGTTTTCCATCTATCTCTCTGACCGCTCCTTTAGCGTATCACTTTCTGGCTCCACCTCATCTTCCCTCCCCCTTACAGTCGGGGTTCCTCAGGGATCAGTCCTGGGTCCTCTCCTTTTCTCACTTTACACTTTACCCATCGGACAAATCATCAGCAGGTTTGGTTTTCAGTACCATCTCTGTGCTGATGATACCCAGCTGTATACCTCCTCCCGTGATATCACCCCCGCTCTTCTACAGAACACCAGTAACTGTCTGTCTGCCGTCTCTAACGCTATGTCCTCCCTATTCCTAAAACTCAACCTTGCTAAGACTGAGCTTCTTGTCTTCCCTCCCTCTGCTAAACACCCCCCACCTGACATCTTCATCTCTGTCTGTGGTGCGACCATAACCCCTACACAACAAGCCCGCTGCCTTGGGGTTATGTTTGACTCAGATCTGTCCTTCACTCCTCATATTAAATCTCTTTTTACGTTCCTGTTATCTGCATCTAAAAAACATCTCTAAAATCCGTCCCTTCCTTACTGTCGAATCTGATGAAACTCTCATTGTCGCTTTGATTTATTCCCGTCTAGACTATTGCAATTCCCTACTAATTGGCCTTCCTTCCTCTAAACTCTCCTCTCTCCAGTCCATTCTCAATACAGCGGCCAGGCTCATCTCCCTGTCCAGCCGCTATACCAATGCCTCCCCCCTGTGCCAGTCACTACATTGGCTCCCTATTAAACACAGGATACAATACAAAGTCCTCATGCTCACCCACAAGGCTCTCCACAGTGCTGCACCTCCCTATATCTCCTCCCTCATCTCTGTCTTTCGTCCTACCTGTGCCTTACGCTCAGTAGAGGATTATAATAGGGGTGTTTTGGGCGGCAGCCCGGGGTCCTGAGCTCCTGGGGGGCCAATGACCACCCAAAAAGACTTATACTTTCAATTGTGTACTGTCTCCTGGCTACACTTCTGCCATGATTTGCAAAAAATCACTGTTTTTTTAATGGCAATTTTGCACAAATCAGGACGCCAGGCTAGTGCTTCCATAGTTACAGTGGGGTGGGGGGGGGGGGGGCCAGGCTTGGTGAACAGCCTGGGGCCTATGGTAAAGTTAATCTGCCCCTGCTTACGCTCCTCTAATGACTTACGACTAACATCCACCTTGATCCGCACCTCTCACTCCCGTCTCCAAGACTTCACCTGAGCTGCACCAGTTCTATGGAATGCATTACCCAAGACTGTCAGACTCACCTCCAATACACAAAGCTCCAAACGTGCCCTCAAAACACATCTGTTCAAGCAGGCTTACCAGGTTACCTAATTTTGACTGCTACCCTCAACCACACACACAGACACACACATCTCCACCACGCACACAAACACACAGACACATACATACACACATGCCAAGCATTTAAGCACTTAGACCTGTGCATGCAGGCATTGGCTGGTGACAGGTTCACCCACCCCTACCAGCACTGCCTTATTTATAATGATGGCCGGACCATAAGAACAATGAAGCACTTTGCCCCTCTGCCATTTTGTCTCGCACCCCCTTCTGATAGTAAGTAAGCTCATGCATGTGAGCAGGGACCTCACTCCTCATGTATGGATAATTATATGTAGATCTTTGAAAGTGCTGCGGAATCTGTTGGCGCTATATAAATAAAAATTATTATTATTATTATTTTTATTACATGTAAGCATGCCATTGATAACTACAGCAGCATTACTAGTATATGGTATGTAGTTTCCTTGGTTCCAGGCAAGACAAACACTTGCGGCTGACAGAACAATAAGTGGAATTCCAAATATGTTTGCTTTGACTCAGTTTCTGACTCTTGTAGGGTAAAACCTCTAGTCAGGAAGAACAAAGCTGGGGAGAGGTTTCCTTGCACTATAAATAAATGTGCCTTTAGGTCAACAATTCTAGCCTTCAAGTAGTAAATTCATGAAAAAGCAGCAATGCAAAAAGGTTAAGCACAAATACAGTATGACTCAGGTTAGAGTGCTGTATTGCTAAAAATTACAGCTTAAGGCTAGGTTCACACTATGTAACTGTGCGGCTGTATTTTTTATGCGGCTGTAAATGTGCGGGTGAACTCCGGCCGTGGGAAAAAATAGACATGCGGCTCAAAACATACGGTCATTTACTTGGAAATCTGGTTCAACTAAAAATAACAAATAAAATCTTAAGAAAGTGATGCAAACACCTCTGGATGCATCTGGGAAAGCAGGGAACACAGTTTACATGAATTGCTATTACCGGGGTTTGCGATCCTCTGCAGTAATGCCGATGTCTCTCATGGTTAATCTATTAAAATAATAAAACACATTTTCGTTGTAATAAAGTCCCTTTCGTTGTTCAATAATTAAATTTAAACTAATCCATCATTTTGCAATTAAATATACTGTTAAAATAAATATATATATATATATATATATATATATAAATGTATATTTATATATATATTTATTTTTTGACAGTATATTTAATTGCACAATGATGGATTCGTTAGAATTAAATTATTGAACAATGAAACTGAATTTATTTAATCGAAAATGTGTTTTATTAATTAAATATTAATTAGTACAGGAAGCTCCATAAGCCGTTAATTCATATTGCCGGCAAAAGAGCATTCTGTACTAATCATCACTTTAATGAAAACATCAAATGTTTCTTCTAATTATGTTATCACAATAGCATTATTAGAAGAAACATTTAGAATTATATGTGCGCTCAGCTGATTGGCTGATCGGCTGAGCGCACATATAATGAGCCGGTCCGCAGTACAGTGACTTCATTGTGCTGCGGACCAGCGAAGAGGACACATCGGGGTGAGTATAGAGCTCTCCCCACCCCCTCCCCAGCACTGCACCCCTCCCAGCAAGGAAGGGGGGGGGGTCAATTAACCCCTTCCTTGCTGGGATGGGTGCAGTCTGACATCAGTCTGGCCCCCAAGGGGTTAAGGGGGATGCAATACATCCTCCCTTAACCCCTTGGGGGCCAGACTGTAAGCAGCTATCTGTAAAGATGCTGCATACTGTAAGGAGTAATAATGGGGGGGTTAGTGTTAGCCATTTTATACTGGCTAACACTAGGCCCCGACTTAGTAAAGTAAAGAAATAAAGACAAGACACAAGTTAAAAAATTTTTTTATTCAAATAAAAACACCCCCACACCCCTCATTGACCATTTTATAAAAAAAAAAACAACAAACAACCGCTGGTCATCGACGTAGTCCACGGAATCCGACGTAATCCACATGATACCGATATCTGAAAAACAAAAAGGGAGAAACACACAAAAAACACACAAACAGGAGCACAACACCCATCATTGTGAGCGGTGTTGTGCTCCTTACAGTATGCAGCATCTTTACAGATCGCTGCTTACAGTCTGGCCCCCAAGGGGTTAAGGGAGGATGTATTGCATCCCCCTTAACCCCTTGGGGGCCAGACTGATGTCAGACTGCACCCATCCCAGCAAGAAAGGGGTTAAGTGACCCCCCTTCCTTGCTGGGAGGGGTGCAGTGCAGGGGAGGGGGTGGGGAGAGCTGTATACTCACCCCGATGTGTCCTCTTCGCTGGTCCGCAGCACAATGAAGTCACTGTACTGCGGACCGGCTCTTTATATGTGCGCTCAGCCGATCAGCCAATCAGCTGAGCGCACATATAATTCTAAATGTTTCTTCTAATAATGCTATTGTGATAACATAATTAGAAGAAACATTTGATGTTTTCATTGAAGTAAAGTGATGATTAGTACAGAAAGCTCTATTGCCGGCAATATGAATTAACGGCTTATGGAGCTTCCTGTACTAATTAATATTTAATTAATAAAACACATTTTCGTTGAAACAAAATCAGTTTCGTTGTTCAATCATTTAATTTAAACGAATCCATCATTGTGCAATTAAATATACTGTCAAAAAATAAATATATATATAAATATACATTTATTTATATATATATATATATATATATATATATATATATATATATATATATATATTTATTTTAACAGTATATTTAATTGCACAATGATGGATTCGTTAGAATTAAATTATTGAACAACAACAGGGACTTTATTACAAAGAAAATATGTTTTATTAATTTAATATATTAACTATTAGAGGCATCGGCATTCGGCATCATTGCCGGCTATTTTTGAAGTACTCCGTACGGACCGCCTGTCAATCCACGGCCGCATTTCCAGCCGCAAACAATGGTCTTGTTTATTTTTTACGGGACCGTTTACGATCGGGCCGTAGATTCATACATAGTGTGCACTGTGCAGCCGTATATCGTATACTTTCCAGCGTACGCATGAACCGGAAAAATCCGGCCGATGATTTACCGCCCGCAATACAGCCGCACAGATACAGAGTGTGAACCTAGCCTAAGGCTGCGTTCACACTACGTATACTGTATTTCAGTCAGTATATGTATATTTCAGTCAGTATAATTCAGTCAGTATTGCAACCAAAACCAGGAGTGGATTGAAAACACAGAAAGGCTCTGTTCACACAATGTTGAAATTGAGTGGATCGCCGCCATTTAATGGCAAATATTTGCTGTTATTTTAGAACAACGGCTGTTATATTGAAATAATGGCAGTTATTTACTATTATATGGCGGCCATCCACTCAATTTCAACATTGTGTGAACAGATCCTTTCTGTGTTTTTAATCCACTCCTGGTTTTGATTGCAATACTGACTGAAATATACTGACTGAAATATACATATACTGACTGAAATATACGTAGTGTGAACGCAGCCTTAGGCTATGTTCTCACTTCGAGAACATATCAGGCAAAGCCAGACGTCTCATTGTATAGGAGGCAGCTTATAAAGATGATCAAGAGATGAGCAAATTTACAGTAATAATGAAGTGAAGCACTTCGTTATTTCTGCAATCCTCTCACCAAACTGCTGCCTTTAAACTCCCTGCTGCTCCATGACGATCCTCCACAGGTGCTGGGGAAAGCTGGATCCAGTCCTGGGAAACTGGAAAAAGTTTCTATAAAGTTTCAATAAATTTAATAAAAAAAAAAAAAAAAAAAAAAAAAAAAAAAAAATATATATATATATATATATATATATATATATATATATATATATATATATAGTGGTGACTTGGGTTACTAACATAATTCGTTCTGGGACCGTGCTTGTATTTTTCATAAAAAAATCATTGGCATGAATAAATAAAACTAACATTTAGAAACAGCTAAACAAGTTAATTATAGGTTACTGTTCAGTATAGCAACCAGCATATGGAGTATAATGTATATTAAGGGCATTTTGTAGATACAGGATGGAACTGCAGATCCCCATAATGCAGTAGCGTAGTACAACAGGCTAGACTAGAGAAGCAGGTGTAAGTGATTACACGGGACATAGGACACAAAGTTCCTTGGACCCAGTAGGGTGGAAAACAGACATTTGACAGTGGAACCAGCAGCAATAATAGTACTGTATTGGACCCAGTATGGTTTAGAACAGACAATTGACGGAGGAGGAGGAGGCAGCAGCACTTGATTGCACCCAGCCCAGTATGATTGAGAAGAAACTATTGCAGGAGAAGGCACCACTTGATTACACCCAGGCCCAGTATGGTTAAGAACAGACTATTTGAGGAGGAGGAGGAGGAGAAGGAGGCAGTACCTGATTGCACCCAGGCCAGTACAGTTAAGAACAGACAATTGACGGAGGAGGATGTTCAGCCTTGGAGTGGTGGCCTGGGAATCCTCGCTGATGATGTTGTTCAGCGCACTTTTCAGAACATGAACAAGTGTGATGATGTTGTTGATCCTATAGTGCTCACAAACAGAGGCACGTCCTCAAAAGGGATCAACAATTGGCAGGAAATGTTCGAAGAAACCTGTGCGTTATGAGGTTTATCACATGTACCATACAAGGTGTATGACTCAGTCCTCTCTGCTGCACTGCAGAGACAATGTTCCTCCCATTGTGGGCTACAACACTTCCCACCGTTAGTTGATGTGGGGTCAGCCATTCATATATCTCCTCCCTGATGGTCTGTAGGAGCTCCTGCCCACTGTTGCTCCTTTCAACCTGGCTCACAAAATGGAGGACAGCCTGAGAGCACCGGGTCTGACATCGTTGGTAAGACACCGGGGCAGGTTGGACTGCAGTCAAAGCGGCGGATGGTTGCAAGGTGGTGGAGGCAGAACTTGTGCAGAACTGGCCCCCTAAAGCACCTGGGAGGTGACAGTGGCAAGAATGAGCCAACTTCCTGATGGTCTTCTGGGAGGATGTTGACCCAGGTATATCTGAGGAGACTAACTTAAGGTCTCCCCCTAACAGGGGTGACGTCACACATCCTGATATTCACAGAAAACCAGGATACAAGGGATTATAGGAGTAATAATCCCTTGTATCCTGGTCTATTCTGTGATATTTTTTGTTATTGTTATTTTAACTAGATTCGTTATGAACTTTCTCAAAGTTCGGTTCGGTGACGAACCGAACTTTTTGCAAAGTTCGTAACTAATCTGGTTTGTTACGGTTCGGTTTGCTCATCCCTAATTCTAACTATTTATTGGATTCTTCTGATAGACTGCATTGACTTAAATATCTCCTACAAAGACCACCAGACCTGACCCAGGTCCTTACACAAAAATCCTATACAAAAAGGCCACCACTATTATTTCAAAATACTGATAACTTTATTTATATCACATATAAAATCACAAAATGGAGTAAAATTATGCGCACAAGAGGTACTGTAAAATTACATAAGAATAATAAGACAAAATGTTGAATCTGTATAAGGGAATAGGTATATTATCTACCACTGGAAATGGTAGGTGAATCCTTCTCAGTCCCTACAGAATAGCCTGGGCTGGAATGTACCTGCACAGACTAAGCTATATACCTGCCATTGCACCAGTCCCGGATGAACAAAAGTGCCATAGTGAATAGACAGTTCCGAGTCACATAGAAAGTTCAATCCCAAAGACCTAAAAACAGTACCTGATGTAAGCTGCGTGCTACCACCTCTAACGCACGTTTCGCGTTCCACTTGATCACAGAGGAGTACTAGTCCCTGTTGTCCTGCCCCTTATATACTAAGACTGAGGATCACCGGTGTACAGACGCCTCCCACATTGATCACATGATCGCACGCTACAACACGGCGTCCCGACGTCAGACGTGCACCCTCGTGAGCGGGGCCCGCTGACGTCACAGGTCGCGTTGCCGTAGCAGCGAACATGTTTACAACGGGGGTGTGGCGTCTCCCGCATCTCTTTCTATGTGTCTCAGAAGCATCCTATCTGTGTACCACAGAGCATTCCAACCCATATGACACAATATATATGTCCCGATAAGTGATGCCGATACAAAGTCAATATTGTATATTATAGACACATGGAGTAAAAGTGCATAAAATGATTAAATAATTCATCATTACATAAAAAAAATATATATGTGTATGTGTATAATACATTCATGTAGCAAAAGTGCATATAGCTATACATAGATCCAAAAAAATAAATAAATATATATATATTTGTGCATATAATTCATTCATGTTGCATACGTGTATCTTTTACATATTTGCATTGACTTAAAGCGAATGTACCGTCAGGTACATCGCTTCAAGTTTTTATATGAATAGACCAGCGTTGACGCAGGGATGCTGGTGCTTTATTGAACTGCAGCGGCGGGTCCCGCATCACGGCGCTCCGGTCCCCGGTTCCCGGCCGCTTCCAGGGGTGTCTGACGCCGCCCGAGACGCTACGTCTCAGGGCTGCTCAGCCACTCAGTGAAGGAGGCGGGATCTGAGCGGACTTCAAACGGATCCCGCCTCCTTTACTGAGAGGCTGAGCGGACCTGAGACGTCACATCTCGGGCCCACGTCAGACACCCGGAAGCGGCCGGGCACCGGAGCGCAGTGATGCGGGACCCGCTGCTGGAACCGGGGAGGTAAGTGGACGTCTTTTATTTCAGCCACCTCCTCCCCAGTCCCCCCAAAAAAGTGCCCCCATGCTGGAGCACCCCTTTAAAGATATGTATCTGATAGTACATTCTCTTTAAACTGACTGAGTATGTGCATAGATTGAATAATGTAGGGATGGGCCCAGCCTCCTGGAAGCTAATGGATAAGGTTGCTGATCAGGGGGCCCGTTTATGATGTTTATTTCTACTACTGTTACATCTTTAAAAAAAAAAAAAAAAAAAAAAAGGATGTTATTTATTTATTGGACACAACTCTGGGAACATTGTAGTATATATAATAAAAGCACCTGTAACTAGGCAAAGTTTCATGATATTACATGAGAGAACACTTAGGGGGAGATTTATCAAAGGGTGTAAATTTTAGACTGGTGCAAACTACCCACAGCAACCAATCACAGCTCAGCTTTAGGCAGTGCTGAAAGGAAAGCTGAGCTGTGATTGGTTGCTGTGGGCAGTTTGCACCAGTCTAAATTTTACACCCTTTGATAAATCTCCCCCTTAGTCACTATTATTATTCTGAGTGTTATTTAATGAAACATATAATGTTGGATCATGATGTGTCATGCACATAAAGCCTCTATATAACCCTACAATATGGCGAGAGCACTACTGAATAGTAATCCTCTACATGCCCTGTTTTCTGACATTTTCAGTAATATGTCTGAGATTAACGTCACTTGCTCTAAGTACCTGTTCCCTATTGATTTTTATAATTTTTTTTACTCGGTAGAATTATTCATTGGGACTATTGTATTCCAGTAATATCAGCAGCCTGCAGTAAATTATTCACATATTATTTTTTTATATAAAAATTGAGATTTATAGGAACAATGTGACACAGAGCATTGTTCCATTAAGTAATATTTCTACTAGTTCTGTTTCTTGTACGGGTCACACATGTTTATCTAGGCCAATTTATTTCCATTGTTCTTTTTCTTCAGCTTTGTATTATGTCTTTTCTGATAACTGTTGGAGACAAAACAATGAAAATGCAAAATGACTTTATGTGTGTATGTGAGGGAGACCAGATTGTTTACTTTAGCTGCAAGGGAGGAAGCCATGTCACTTGCTATGATGTGAGAATACCATCAAAGCTATGTGATGAAAGTAGCTGATGGCTCCTATTAACAGAAGAAGCTGTGATAGGATTGGGGCATTCCATTTAAACCTATGTGCCCAGTTGTTGAAGTTCAGGTTGGCACATGCCCTTAGGGCTGTTTTCTTTAGACATAAAACTCCAATGTAAATCTTCCAGGAAAGTCTGTGTGCCTCACCTCTACAAGTGTTTTATTTTTATGTTTCAAGTGATTTTAAAAACATTCACAAAAACTTGAATATCCAGAACCAATACGCTTTTGTACACCAAGAGTAATATATGTAGAAGCAACGAGTAAGATCCTTTTGGATAGTAATGCATGAGCGATAACAGATATGTATGGATTTCTGACCAATATGTTATTTTATGGATGTGGAATGAACATTTTCTCTTGAATTGTGTTTTTGTTATTGAGCTTCAAGGTAATCTGTGCACTCCACAGTTAAATCAAATAGAATCAACTCAGATCAATTAGGACTGGATAAAAGTTTCTGTTTGTAAAGGGAATCTACCAGGACCCCCATTACTAATAAAATGCTAGTAGAGCCTAATATGGAATGTTATATAGTACATAATTTCAGCCTTTCTAAAAATCTGAATTTTACTCAATATGCAACTGGCTTGTCTTTGTGCACACAGGGTGCGGGTTCATTACAGGTGCACTGCTAATTTCTCTTTCTACCCTCTGCTCTTATTTTCAATGTCACTTTGTATGACCGTTCCTCCCTTGTGCTCAGACATTACCCAAGGGCTAGAGTGACATCTCACACATGCGCAGTAATTTCAATACCTTAATGCTCAGGCAGAGTTCTTACAGAACATAGAGGAGTATACAACACTGATCAGATAAAACCACAGGATGGATATAACTACAGAACATACAGGAGTATACAGCACTGATCAGACACAGCCACAGGATGAATATAACTACAGAACATAGAGGAGAATATTGCACTGATCAGACACGGTTACAGCTTTGATGTCAGGACAGAACATAACAGAAATAGAACACTGGCCAAGTCTCAGGCCTTATGCACACGTTCAGTATTTTTTTCTGGTCCTGAAACAACCCATGAGAAATTGCGGATTGGACATCCGTATTGCATCCGTATTTCCGTAATTCAATTTTTTACTACTCATTGCTTTTCAATGCACTTCATCCGTATTTTTTTGCGGAAATACGGATGCCAACATGTTACAATCCGTAAACAATCCGTAACCAATTGATTTCAATGAGAGGATCCGCAAAAAAAATGGGTGCGCACCTGGTTCGCACTAGGACATGTCCTTTTTTTTTACGGATTGATTTTCATCCATTACTGCTACTGATCGTGTGAATAGTCCAATAGACTTCAATGATAAGGAAATACGGATCCGTAAATTACGGAACGTGTAAATAAGGCCATAGGGTGTCTATTACTACAGAACATATGGGAATATACAGAACTAATCAGATACAGGCACAGAATGCAAATTTCCACAGAACATCCTGGAGAATACTATATACCAAACCCTCAGGAACAAAGGCCCGGGGACGAAAATTCCATCAAACATAACCACATCTTTAGGATATAGCTTGTAATCAAGTTCTTTAAAATAATAATACACAGTGAAAAGACTAAAAATACAGTCCCCTGGTGCTTACAGTGGTCAGCTATCTTTTGCTAGAGGGGTGCAGGTCCTAGCAAATACCACCAAATCTGCAAAAATCTGCAGAATTCCATTTATTAAAATGTACTCAAAGCCCCTTCAACATGTTTTATTGCATCAGCAACGTCTTCAGGAAGCAAAGGATAGCCGAATAATAGGTATGGGTAGCCAATGGATAAGAAAACGAAACCTGGCACATGAAAACTGGCTTAGGCTATGTTCACACAACGTTTTTTCTGCTCAGTTTAGCAGGCCTCCCCTTAGTGCAATGACTGGTGTTTGCACATTATTTTAGTTTGGGATTACTCATTGGACTTTGAGTGTGGCTTAATTGAAAAGTCCATTGAATTTAATAGTAAAAACGGAGAAACAACAGTGCACAAATAAATAATTCAAATGAGACGTACCTCCGCACCTGCCCGAACTCGGCTCAATCAACTAGGGGTTGGTTGGTTGGTTGGGTCCGATCACCTGGACACACTGGGACGGTGCTCTGCAAACTTGAAACAAGTCTCTGAATGTGATAGCAAAGGAATAAAGATGATGCGGCACACGTCCAATCTTTGCTCGTGGTAATTTATTGTTCACATGCTCGTGGATACAAACAAGAACATAGGCTACGATCGCTCGCGCTCTCACCGCGCTTCCTCCTGGCCCATACGTCATTACTACACCCACCCCCTCTATATACGTGTGTGCAGTTAAAGAGACAGTACAGTTACAAATAACAACTATATGAAACACACCATAAATAGTGAAAATAAAAACAATGATAATGCAAACATTCGGATATAATAGAAATAAGCAATAACTTTAAATATCATATAATAAAGTGCCATCATAGAGTCCATTTTATAATATTGCTTGTAAATCTGTGCGGTCATTGAGACCTAACGGACCCAAAGCTCCTGTGCGTAGGATGAATTCCATTTCTTTTTTCAATAATAAGGTATGTTTATCACCACCTGTTTTCAAGTTATTGATACGTAACAAACCCATAAACTTCATGTTTGATACATCACCCTGGTGTTTGTCTCTAAAGTGTTGGATCAGTTTAGGACATCCCTTCCCTGTTCTGATTGAGCGCAGATGTTCTGAAAAACGTTTAAACAAAGGTCTTATTGTTTTGCCTATATAGAAGAATTTACAGTTACAGGTAATCGCGTACACAACATAAGATGTTCTGCAAGTGATGAAATCATTAATAAAAATATCGTGGCCTCCCAAACAGACCCATTGGGTGTTGTTCATGTAGCTGCAATAACTGCAGCTACCACATTTGTGATTACCCTTTGGGAGGTCACGATTAAGCCAGTTGCCAGATTTACTCTCTGCTGCCATACGACCATGGACCAATTCATCCCTAAGGTTAGTACATCTTTTAAAAGCCACTACAGGACGTTCACCCATGACCTCCTTTAGGAGTTCGTCCTCACCAAGTACATGCCAGTTCTTATGGATAGCTGTTTTTATAATGTTGTTCATCGGGCTATGTCTGAAACTAAAAAACATCCTATTGGATGAATCCTTTTTATTTTTCCGCGAGTAAATCAAATTCTTACGTGTAAGACCTCTGGCTCGTTCTAAGGCCCTATTCACATTTGTTTCTGGATAACCACGACTAGTCAGACGTATTCTCAATTCATTAGCCTGGGTTTCAAACCCCTCATCTGAATTGTTAATACGGCGTAGCCGAACAAACTGGCCGTACGGTATGGCCTCCTTCACATGCTGCGGATGAAAACTCTCATACCGCAACAGTGAATTAGTGGCCGTAGGTTTGCGAAAACCTGATAGACATAAGGTACCAGCACGTACTTCTAGGTGCACATCTAGAAAATCCAAACTCTGGCCCCCGAAGCAAGATGTAAAATGCATGTTCACATTGTTGTTGTTCATATAATCCAAAAATTCATGGAATTGAGATTTATTGCCTGACCACACGATCAATATGTCATCGATAAATCTCAGAAAAGTTTTATGTGTAAAGAAAACCGGTTATTTGGGGAAAAAATAATATCTTTTTCAAGATCGGCCAAAAATAAATTTGCAAAAGTAGGTGCGACCGGCGTCCCCATCGCCGTCCCAGCCCGCTGACAGTACCACCGGTCAGCGAACTGGAACGAGTTATGGGTGAGCACCAATCGCAACATGTCACACAAAAAATCAATGTAAACTGTGTCATATTGATCCAGGGATAACAAGTGCCGACGGATAGCCTGCACACCCGCATCCTGAGGGATGCGGGTGTATAGGCTCTCAACGTCGACACTGACCAGTGAAAAGTCATCCTGCCAACAAAAATTATCCAGAATCTCCAATAATTCACTCGTATCACGAAGATACGATGGAACTTTAACTAATAGGGGGCGGAGTACCCAATCCAAGTACTTGGATAATGGTTCCAATACCGATTCCTTTCCAGCTACTATTGGCCTACCCGGGGGTCGGTCGATAGATTTATGGATCTTGGGTATCCAGTACCAATATGGTTTTTTGGGGTGCTCTATCATGAGCTTTTCTGCAAACTTTTGTTTCAAAATTCCCCGCTCCACACCCTCTCTAAGTAACGTTCTCACCTTATTCTGGTAGGCAACAGTGGGGTCCCCTTTTAGTTGTACATAGGTATTGGTATCCCCTAGCTGTCGATAGGCCTCCTCTAAGTAGTACTCTTTAGAAATTAATACTACATTCCCTCCCTTGTCTGCTGGTTTCACCACGATGTCCTTGCTCAATTTTAACCATTTTAATGCATGTAATTCCTCTCTGGATAAATTCATCCTCTCGGTCGGATAAATAAGTGCTTTAACATCTCTGATGACATTTTGAGCAAAGACATCGAGGCTACTACCAGCAGGCAAGGGGGGATTAAATTTAGATGGAACACCCCCTCTAAACTCACCAGTGACTATCGGCTCATTACTCTGGTCCATCCCCTGCAACTCCATCAAGACATCTACCATCTCTCTATCGGTGTCAGTAAAACTTGGATTAAGCATAAAACCCAGTTTTCCTACTTCCACAGGTGTTTCGCCTACCAGTGGGTCCATACTACACACACCCTCCTTCCCCGAGAAAAAACGCTTCAGGTTAAGTTTCCTTATGCCTTTGTACAGATCAGACAGAAATTCACTATGATCATAATCAGTGTATATACAAAAATTAAGACCTTTTCTCAACAATGATATACATGCAGGTGTTAATTCATATTGTGTCAAATTGATAATCTCCCCATCCCCCTCCGTACCCCGATGTTGATCATTACCTGTGGTGCATGTTCGGGCATATTCTCCTATGGGTGCCAGGAGACATGTTTCCGTTTGGCACCTCTTTTTGTGCCTCTTCCTACCCCTCCGTATTCTCTTTCTAAAGGGATGGCACCCTCCTTAGCCACAGGTATGGCCGGGGCCGGATAAGTCCTGGTATGGGTTACGGGGTCACTCGAGTCTGATCCCGAATCTGTAGTCCAGTAGTCAGCTGATCTTTTTTGGTTCCTCTGTCTTCTCGTGCGTCTGATATGTCTTGGATTCCACGTGAATATTTTATTGTTGTCAAAGTCCTGTTTATCTCGCAGATATTTGTTCCTCTTTCTTTCCTTTATCTCTGTCTGTATTGGTGTCAGTTTCTTTTCCACTTTTTTAAGCACCGCTGTGAATTGGTTGTCTGTTTGTCGTGTACGTAATTCAGTCTTGACTTTTAACAACTCTGCTGTTACATCCGCATACTCTTTCTCTGTGCGGGTTAGAATTAGTTTTGTTAAGTTCAGGGAATGTTGTAAATGGAGTTCATCCCATTCTTTTTTAAAAGCAATATCATCATGAAATTGGGAAATCTCTTTATAAACTCTAAGACCCCGAGGAGTACGCTGGCTTGTTACATAGGACTGTAAAGAACTAACTGTCCAGAACAATTTCACCTCTTTTTCAGCCAAAGTATTAAGGCGATACTCCAACGTCTTGGCACTGAGTAGTTGCAATTCATCCTTAGTGTTGCATATATCAAAAAATACGTTTGCATCCTCACGGCCCTGGGTAATTGATACAGTGTCCAGGTGTAAATCTCCATTGGGACCGGTATCACAACCTTCCTCCATAGCGCTTACCCCTTCAGCCATCGGTGTGCTTAGAGGTTGAACACAGACATAGAAGTAATTCAAATGAGACGTACCTCCGCACCTGCCCGAACTCGGCTCAATCAACTAGGGGTTGGTTGGTTGGTTGGGTCCGATCACCTGGACACACTGGGACGGTGCTCTGCAAACTTGAAACAAGTCTCTGAATGTGATAGCAAAGGAATAAAGATGATGCGGCACACGTCCAATCTTTGCTCGTGGTAATTTATTGTTCACATGCTCGTGGATACAAACAAGAACATAGGCTACGATCGCTCGCGCTCTCACCGCGCTTCCTCCTGGCCCATACGTCATTACTACACCCACCCCCTCTATATACGTGTGTGCAGTTAAAGAGACAGTACAGTTACAAATAACAACTATATGAAACACACCATAAATAGTGAAAATAAAAACAATGATAATGCAAACATTCGGATATAATAGAAATAAGCAATAACTTTAAATATCATATAATAAAGTGCCATCATAGAGTCCATTTTATAATATTGCTATTGCTATTTTAGTTTGGGATTACTCATTGGACTTTGAGTGTGGCTTAATTGAAAAGTCCATTGAATTTAATAGTAAAAACGGAGAAACAACAGTGCACAAATAAAAACTGTGTGTGAACAACTAATAATGTTGGTTGCTGTTGCATCTTCTGTTTTTTTTTGTCTGTACTTAAGCCACAAGCAGCGTTTAACCTTCAGTGTGAACAGAGTCATAGATGTGCTGCCAAATTTTTCTTTTTTTCTGTTGAATGTGGGGGTTGTGGCTACCTCCTGTTGGCTCTACCCATGGACTCTACCCATGTCCCAAGGGTGCTATAAAAAGAGATCATTTGGCTCCTATCTGTCCACTTGTAGGCTTATTCAGCCCAGGAGAGGCCATTGCTAGTGTGAAAATGCTGGAGTAGGGACCATGTCTCGAGGACGCCTTAACGTTGGCGACATGGTACACTCTGTTTGATCAGATAGTTTGCTAAGATCCTCACTTTTTACCTGTATGTCCAGGGCCACCCACAGGTGTTCAGAGCTCTGAACCGCCGTGGTCCTGGGTGCCGCATGTAGCCCGGGACCGCAGCTATTAGCGGGCACAGTCCGATCGCCTTGCCCACTAATTAGATAATCGGATGTAGCTGCATCTGATTACTTGATGCAGCCGTTCCCTGGTGTCTAGTGGCGGAGTCCGCCCCCCCCCCCCCCGGGACGTTGTCCCGGAGGAGCGATCCCCGAGTCTTCACCCGGCCAGGGTCTTCGCTGTAATGGCACTGATCCTGGCTCGGCATTAGGTTGCTTCCGACTGCAGCAGCCGGAAGCAATCAAGTGCCTATCTCATCGATCTATGATGTATTACTATGCACCATAGATCGCAATGAGAGATCAGTGTACTTATACTAGAAGTCCCCCAAAGTGTCATTAATAAAAAGCCCCCTCCCCTAATAAAAGTGTGAATCACCCCCCCCCCTTTTCCCATATAAAATATATTTATATAAAAATAAATAAAAAAATAAACATGTTTGGTATTGCCACGTGTGTAATCGCCTATTAATTTATCACATTCCTGATCTCGCCCGGTAAATGGTGCAAGCGCAAAAAAAATCCCAAAGTGCAAAATTGCGCATTTTTGGTTGCATCAAATCCAGAACAATTGTAATAAAAAGTGATCAAAAAGTCGCATATGCGCAATCAAGGTACCGATAGAAATAACACATCATGGCGCAAAAAATGACACCTGACACAGCCCCATAGACCAAAGGATAAAAGTGGTATAAGCCTGGGAATAGAGCTATTTTAAGGAACATATATTTGTTAACAATGGTTTGAATTCTTTACAAGCCATCACATAATATAAAAGTTATACATGTTACATATCATTGTAATCATACTGTCGGGGGCTAGGTTCACACTATGTAACTGTGCGGCTGTATTTTTTATGCGGCTGTAAATGTGCGGATGAAACTACGGCCGTGGGAAAAAATAGACATGCGGCTCAAAACATACGGTCATTTACTTGGAAATCTGGTTCAACTAAAAATAACAAATAAAATCTTAAGAAAGTGATGCAAACACCTCTGGATGCATCTGGGAAAGCAGGGAACACAGTTTACATGAATTGCTATTACCGGGGTTTGCGATCCTCTGCACTAATGCCGATGTCTCTCATGGTTAATCTATTAAAATAATAAAACACATTTTCGTTGTAATAAAGTCCCTTTCGTTGTTCAATAATTAAATTTAAACTAATCCATCATTTTGCAATTAAATATACTGTTAAAATAAATATATATATATAAATAAATGTATATTTATATATATATATTTATTTTTTGACAGTATATTGAATTGCACAATGATGGATTCGTTAGAATTAAATTATTGAACAACGAAACTGAATTTATTTCATCGAAAATGTGTTTTATTAATTAAATATTAATTAGTACAGGAAGCTCCATAAGCCGTTAATTCATATTGCCGGCAAAAGAGCATTCTGTACTAATCATCACTTTACTTTAATGAAAACATCAAATGTTTCTTCTAATTATGTTATCACAATAGCATTATTAGAAGAAACATTTAGAATTATATGTGCGCTCAGCTGATTGGCTGATCGGCTCAGCGCACATATAATGAGCCGGTCCGCAGTACAGTGACTTCATTGTGCTGTGGACCAGCGAAGAGACAACATCGGGGTGAGTATACAGCTCTCCCCACCCCCTCCCCAGCACTGCACCCCTCCCAGCAAGGAAGGGGGGGGGGTCAGTTAACCCCTTCCTTGCTGGGATGGGTGCAGTCTGACATCAGTCTGGCCCCCAAGGGGTTAAGGGGGATGCAATACATCCTCCCTTAACCCCTTGGGGGCCAGACTGTAAGCAGCGATCTGTAAAGATGCTGCATACTGTAAGGAGCACAACACCGCTCACAATGATGGGTGTTGTGCTCCTGTTTGTGTGTTTTTTGTGTGTTTCTCCCTTTTTGTTTTTCAGATATCGGTATCCTGGGGATTACGTCGGATTCCGTGGACTACGTCGATGACCAGCGTTTTTTTGGGTTTTTTTTTAATAAAATGGTCAATGAGGGGTGTGGGGGTGTTTTTATTTGAATAAAAAATTTTTTTTAACTTGTGTCTTGTCTTTATTTCTTTACTTTATAGACTTAGTAGTGGAAGCCGTCTAATAGACGGAATCCATTACTAAGTTGGGGCCTAGTGTTAGCCGGTATAAAATGGCTAACACTAACCCCCTATTATTACCCCAGTACCCAATGCCACCAGGGGTACTGGGAAGAGCCGGGTGCCAGTGGTCCCGGAGCGTCAAAATTGGCGCTCCTGGACTGGGGCGGCAGCAGGCTGGTAAGATTTAGGCTGGGGAGGGCCTAAACCAATGGCTCTTCCCACCCTGGTGTTACCAGGCTGCTGTCATTTGGTTTTTAACCCGGCTGGTTATAAAAATAGGGGGGACCCTATGCGTTTTTTTTAATTATTTATTTATTTTAAAAAAACCCCGCATAGGGTCCCCCCTATTTTTATAACCAGCCGGGTTAAAAACCAAACGACAGCAGCCTGGTAACACCAGGGTGGGAAGAGCCATTGGTTTAGGCCCTCCCCAGCCTAAATCTTACCAGCCTGCTGCCGCCCGGTCCAGGAGCGCCAATTTTGACGCTCCGGGACCACTGGCACCCGGCTCTTCCCAGTACCCCTGGTGGCATTGGGTACTGGGGTAAAAATAGGGAGTTAGTGTTAGCCATTTTATACCGGCTAACACTAGGCCCCAACTTAGTAATGGATTCCGTCTATTAGACGGCTTCCACTACTAAGTCTATAAAGTAAAGAAATAAAGACAAGACACAAGTTAAAAAAAATTTTTATTCAAATAAAAACACCCCCACACCCCTCATTGACCATTTTATTAAAAAAAAAACAAAAAAAAACGCTGGTCATCAACGTAGTCCACGGAATCCGACGTAATCCCCAGGATACCGATATCTGAAAAACAAAAAGGGAGAAACACACAAAAAACACACAAACAGGAGCACAACACCCATCATTGTGAGCGGTGTTGTGCTCCTTACAGTATGCAGCATCTTTACAGATCGCTGCTTACAGTCTGGCCCCCAAGGGGTTAAGGGAGGATGTATTACATCCCCCTTAACCCCTTGGGGGCCAGACTGATGTCAGACTGCACCCATCCCAGCAAGGAAGGGGTTAATTGACCCCCCCTTCCTTGCTGGGAGGGGTGCAGTGCTGGGGAGGGGGTGGGGAGAGCTGTATACTCACCCCGATGTTGTCTCTTCGCTGGTCCGCAGCACAATGAAGTCACTGTACTGTGGACCGGCTCATTATATGTGCGCTCAGCCAATCAGCCAATCAGCTGAGCGCACACATAATTCTAAATGTTTCTTCTAATAATGCTATTGTGATAACATAATTAGAAGAAACATTTGATGTTTTCATTAAAGTAAAGTGATGATTAGTACAGAAAGCTCTTTTGCCAGCAATATGAATTAACGGCTTATGGAGCTTCCTGTACTAATTAATATTTAGTTAATAAAACACATTTTCGATGAAATAAATTGAGTTTCGTTCAATAATTTAATTCTAACGAATCCATCATTGTGCAATTAAATATACTGTCAAAAAATAAAGATATATAAATATACATTTATTTATATATCTATTTATTTTAACAGTATATTTAATTGCAAAATGATGGGTTCGTTAGAATTAAATTATTGACCAACGAAAGGGACTTTATTACAAAGAAAATGTGTTTTATTAATTTAATATATTAACTATTAGAGGCATCGTCATTCGGCATCATTGCCGCCTATTTTTGAAGTACTCCGTACGGACCGCCTGTCAATCCACGGCCGCGTTTCCAGCCGCAAACAATGGTCTTGTTCATTTTTTACGGGTCCGTTTACGATCAGGCCGTAGATTCATACATAGTGTGCACTGTGCAGCCGTATATCGTATACTTTCCAGCGTACGCATGAACCACCAAAAATACCGCCGCACAATTACAGCCGCAAATACAGCCGCACAATTACATAGTCTGAACCTGGCCTTAAGGAACATATATAACAGTTTTACCCCAGGGCGAATGGCGTAAAAGAAAATACCCTCCAAATAAAAGAAATGCGTTTGGTTTTTTTTTCAATTTCACCACACATTGAATTTTTTTATGGTTTCGCCCCCATTGCAATTGTCCGGGGGCCCCCGGACGAAGGCAACGAAACGCGCGTCGGGGTGGTGGCGTCCTGGAGGATACACACTATATTTTACTGCAAAAGGTATCTGACTGGCTGGATCTCTAGATGTGGTGGGGCAATAATATTAGATGAAGGGTGGACAGGAGATTTACTAACTGGCTGTAGGTTTACTCTATGAATTGAATGCACTAGCACTTTATTTTTAATACATCTATTATAGTGTCCAACTGTATGATATTTTAGAATATATCCCCCTGTTTTGTGATGTAGGTTGTTGGTCAGGGATTCCAGCACATGTAATTTGGTAGCAATAGAAACACCTCCAGGATAGTTACCGTTCTTTTTAATGTTTGGTTTGTCTCTCTTTTTTTTTATATAAATTGTTTTAATATATATTCAATAAAGATATAAAAGTTTTTGGCTATAAAAAATCAGCATCTGTTTTCTTTTTTGGTTGCAATTACCTATTTTGTCTATGGGAACAAATCAATACAACAATGCAAAAATAAGGTGTCAACTAACAACCACAAGAATATAAGGATTGCCCTTGTTTCAGTGTTTGAGAGGTCAATCAATAATTAGAAAGGACAAAATCAAGACATCTCATGTCCATGCACTGGGCAAAGCTTCCAACAATGAGGAAAGTACTATACAATTTCCCTCTGGGATCAGAGTCATTTCATTCTTGTTAGGGCCACGGCGGCGTCCCGTGCTCCGGACCGCCGCCGCACCCTCTCTCCTGCCCCTGCAGCAGCCGGTGTCCGCAAGCAGGGACCCGGCGCTGCTGTTACTTCGGCCCCGGGGGGCGCCTCACCTCACCACGCTCCTGTCCGTCACTGTGCCGGCCGGCGCGCGCGTCCCCGCCTCCTAGGGCGCGCGCGCGCCGGCTGTCTCAGATTTAAAGGGCCAGTCCGCCCTTAATTGGTAGTTGCACCAACCACTCCCTATAAGTTCCAGCCATGCCCCCTTCCAGGTGTTGGAGCCTCTACATGCTTCCCATAGCGTTTGGCCCAGCTCCCTGTTGTTCCTGATACCTGTCCGCTACCTGGTCCCTAGTCCTTGTTCCTGATACCTGTCCGCTACCTGGTCCCTAGTCCTTGTTCCTGATTCCTGTCCGCTACCCGGTCCCTACTCCTAGTCCCTGGTTCCTGCTTCCCGTCTCTCTGCTGTTCCTGTGCTCAGCCTGTCACCTGCGGTACGCTTACACGCCACTGTCAGTACCTGCTCCTGTCACGCCTCGCCTGCCGTCACCAGCAACCAAGCCAGGGGTAGCGACCTGGGGGTCGCCTGCCGCAGCAAGTCCATCCCGCCTTGCGGCGGGCTCTGGTGAAAACCAGCGGCCCCTTAGACTCCGCTCCCTGGTGAGGTTTGTGCCATCGCTGGTGCCGGTCCAGTGGATCCACTACTCCGGGCGTTACAGTAGGCTCCAACCATGGATCCCGGCGAGGTGCCTGATATCCGCGACGTCGCCAGAGTAGTCGCTCAACAGGCTCAACAGATCCAGCAGCAGTCGCAGCTAATCCAGCAATTGACTGCCGCCCTACAGCAGCATACTACAGGCCAGCACCCACCACCACCTGCAACCTCTTCGGGACTCCGATTGGCCCTCCCGAATAAATATGGAGGTGATCCCAAGTTGTGCAGGGGATTCCTGACTCAATGCACAATGCATATTGAACTGTTAAGTAGTCAGTTTCCTACCGAGCGCTCTAAAGTGGCCTTTATCATCAGCCTATTGGAGGGTAGAGCTCTGGCCTGGGCCACACCACTGTGGGACCGTGATGATCCTGTTGCTGCCAATCTCCGTACCTTCCTGGCCGAGTTCCGCTCTGTCTTTGAGGAACCTGCCCGTGCGTCTTCGGCTGAGACTGCTCTCCTCAATCTCTCCCAGGGGACTTCCTCCGTTGGTGATTACGCCATCCAGTTCCGCACCCTGGCCGCAGAACTAGACTGGAATGAGGCCGCTCTAATTGCCACCTTTAAAAAGGGCCTGTCCAGTCAGGTGAAGGATGTGCTCGCTGCCCGAGATCTGCCTACCTCCTTGAATGAACTCATTCTACTGGCTACCAGAGTCTACACCAGGTTTTCCGAGAGGGAGGAGGAGGTTCGACAAGAACGGCGTCTGATCCTGCCCCGTCGCCATCCTCGACTGGCACCGGTGTTCCAGAATCCCGTTGCTCCTACGCCCCAGTCGTCTCCAGAGGTTCCCATGCAGGTGGAACGAGCTCGCCTGACGTCTGATGAGAGGGCCCGTCGACTGGAGCTGAATCTCTGCCTTTATTGCGGTGGCGCTGATCACTATCGGCAGAGATGTCCCCAACGTCCTCAGCGTCCGGGAAACGCTCGCACCTAGGTCCGGTAGGAGAGGCCTCCCTAGGTGTGAATGCCACCTCTCCAAGGTTGACCATGCCAGTCTCCATTCAGACACCCTCTGGGCAGCTTCTCCAGACCACTGCCCTCATCGACTCTGGCGCTGCTGGCAGTTTCATTTCTGCTTCTTTGGTCCAAAGATGGCGGCTACCCGTGATCCAGCTAGCCCAACCCCGGTCTATCTCTTCGGTTACGGGGGAGATTCTGACCGAAGCAGTGCACTGCCAGACCGCACCCCTAGTTCTCCATGTGGGCGCCTTACATCAGGAGAGGATCTCCTTCTACGTCTTGCGCCATTCCTCTTCCAACATCCTGCTGGGCCTTCCTTGGCTGCAATTGCATGCCCCTAAGCTGGACTGGAGAACTGGAGAGGTTCTCAGCTGGGGTCAGGACTGTCATAATAGGTGTCTGAGGTCTCCCCAACCCAAGTGCTCTACGAGGTCACCGGTTTACGCCAAGCCTCTCACTGGACTACCGGAGGATTACCAAGACTTCGTAGATGTCTTCTCGGCTAAGGAGGCGGACTCTCTACCACCTCATCGGCCCTATGATTGCCCTATAGACCTGCTTCCAGGAACTTCTCCTCCACGTGGCCGAGTATACCCTCTCTCTGTGCCCGAGACTGAAGCCATGTCCTCCTACATCCGGGAGAACTTACAGAAGGGTTTCATCCGTAAATCCACGTCTCCCGCTGGCGCTGGATTTTTCTTTGTTCAAAAGAAGGACGGTTCCCTCCGCCCATGCATAGACTACCGGGGCTTAAATAAGGTGACTGTCAAGAACCGATACCCTCTTCCGCTAATTCCCGAACTGTTCGACCGTCTTCGTGGAGCTAGGATCTTCTCCAAACTGGATCTCAGGGGAGCGTATAATTTGATCCGTATTCGTGAAGGAGACGAATGGAAGACCGCTTTCAACACCAGAGATGGGCACTACGAATATCTGGTCATGCCATTCGGCCTATGCAATGCCCCCGCGGTCTTCCAGGAATTCGTGAACGATATCTTCCGAGACCTCCTCTATGTCTGCGTCATAGTTTATCTGGACGACATTTTGGTCTTCTCTCCTGACCAGCAGACTCATGTGGCCCAAGTGCGTCAGGTTCTACGAAGACTACGGGCCAACAATCTATACGCCAAGCTAGAGAAGTGCGTTTTCCATCAGCGCAAGCTTCCGTTTCTTGGGTATATCGTCTCCGACCAGGGTCTACAAATGGATCCGGCCAAGCTCTCAGCTGTCCTCCAGTGGCCACGTCCTGTGGGACTTCGAGCTATCCAACGTTTTCTTGGATTCGCCAACTATTATCGGCAATTCATCCCTCACTTCTCTACCCTGGTCGCACCTATAGTGGCTCTCACGAAGAAGAAGGCGGATCCCAGACGTTGGCCTCCAGAGGCCGAACAAGCCTTCAACAGCCTAAAGTCTGCCTTTGCCTCTGCTCCTGCTTTAGTCCGCCCGGATGTCTCCAGGCCGTTTTCTCTAGAAGTCGATGCATCTTCCGTGGGCGCAGGAGCTGTCCTCTCGCAAAGGGACACATCTGGCAAGACCAGAACCTGCGGGTTCTTTTCCAGGACTTTCTCCCCGGCCGAGAGGAACTATACAATTGGGGACCGTGAACTCCTGGCTATTAAGTTGGCACTGGAGGAGTGGCGTCATCTTTTAGAGGGGGCTAAACATCCCGTTAACATTTATACGGATCACAAGAACCTCCTCTACCTCCAATCGGCTCAACGCCTCAATCCCCGGCAGGCCAGGTGGTCCCTCTTCTTCTCTCGGTTCGACTTTACCATCCATTTCCGTCCAGCCGAGAGGAATGTAAAGGCCGATGCATTGTCCAGAGCATCCGATGTCATGGGGCAAGAGGAATCTCCTCGTCACATTATACCTCCTGACCGCCTAGTACCAGTTGCCACTTCTGCTCTGCAAAGACTGCCTCCCGGTAAGACTTATGTGCGCCCCGCACTCCGGAAGCGGATCTTGAAGTGGGGGCATTCCTCTTTGGTGGCCGGGCATCCAGGAGCACAAAAGACCGGGCAATTGATCTCCCGTCACTACTGGTGGCCTAATCTCCTCCAAGATGTCAAGGACTTCGTGGCTTCCTGTGCAGTCTGTGCCAGGAATAAGTCTCCCCGTCAAAGGCCTGCCGGCCTACTTTTGCCTCTGCCAGTCCCGGACCATCCCTGGCATCACATTGGGATGGATTTCATCACAGATCTACCTCCATCTGCGGGCAATACAGTCATTTGGGTGGTGACGGATCGCTTCTCAAAAATGGCTCACTTTGTGGCTCTTCCTGGCCTACCCTCTGCTCCTCGCCTGGCTCAGTTGTTCTTCAGACACATCTTCCGCCTGCATGGACTTCCTCTTCACATTGTGTCCGACCGAGGCTCTCAATTTGTCTCAAAGTTCTGGCGTGCCCTATGCTCGCAACTCCAAGTGAAGCTGGACTTCTCATCGGCCTATCATCCTCAGACCAACGGGCAAGTGGAGAGAGTCAATCAGATTCTAGGTAATTACCTACGTCATTTTGTTTCCAGCCGCCAAGACAACTGGTCCGATCTACTTCCATGGGCGGAGTTCTCATATAACCATCTGGACTCGACTTCCACAGGCAAGTCTCCGTTCTTTGTGGTCTACGGGCATCACCCTCGTCCTCCTCTGCCTCTCTCTCCGTCCTCCGAGGTCCCAGCCGTGGAAGAGTTGTTATCTGACCTGCAGTCTATCTGGGAACAGACTCGACAGTCCTTACTCAAAGCCTCTGAACGCATGAAGGACCAGGCCAATAAGAGGAGGAGACCTGCCACGAATTTTCTCCCAGGTGACAAAGTCTGGCTCTCGGCCAGATATGTTCGTCTCAAGATTCCCAGCTACAAGTTGGGTCCTCGATTCCTTGGTCCTTTCTCGGTGCTTAAACGCATCAACCCTGTCACCTACAAACTCCGTCTACCCCCTACTATGCGGATTCCTAACGCCTTCCATGTCTCCCTCTTGAAGCCAGTGGTCCTCAACCGATTCTCCAGTAAAGCTTCTTCCTCCTCTCCACAAGCTGTTTCTGATGACGTATACATTGTTGAAGACATCTTAGCGATGAAAACTGTCAGAGGAAGACGTTTCTTCCTGGTGGACTGGAGAGGTTTTGGTCCTGAGGAGAGATCCTGGGAACCCGAATCTAATATCCTGGATCGGGACCTTATCAAAGAATTCCTGCAGACCAGAAAGAGGGGGAGGCCAAAGGGGGGGGGTACTGTTAGGGCCACGGCGGCGTCCCGTGCTCCGGACCGCCGCCGCACCCTCTCTCCTGCCCCTGCAGCAGCCGGTGTCCGCAAGCAGGGACCCGGCGCTGCTGTTACTTCGGCCCCGGGGGGCGCCTCACCTCACCACGCTCCTGTCCGTCACTGTGCCGGCCGGCGCGCGCGTCCCCGCCTCCTAGGGCGCGCGCGCGCCGGCTGTCTCAGATTTAAAGGGCCAGTCCGCCCTTAATTGGTAGTTGCACCAACCACTCCCTATAAGTTCCAGCCATGCCCCCTTCCAGGTGTTGGAGCCTCTACATGCTTCCCATAGCGTTTGGCCCAGCTCCCTGTTGTTCCTGATACCTGTCCGCTACCTGGTCCCTAGTCCTTGTTCCTGATACCTGTCCGCTACCTGGTCCCTAGTCCTTGTTCCTGATTCCTGTCCGCTACCCGGTCCCTACTCCTAGTCCCTGGTTCCTGCTTCCCGTCTCTCTGCTGTTCCTGTGCTCAGCCTGTCACCTGCGGTACGCTTACACGCCACTGTCAGTACCTGCTCCTGTCACGCCTCGCCTGCCGTCACCAGCAACCAAGCCAGGGGTAGCGACCTGGGGGTCGCCTGCCGCAGCAAGTCCATCCCGCCTTGCGGCGGGCTCTGGTGAAAACCAGCGGCCCCTTAGACTCCGCTCCCTGGTGAGGTTTGTGCCATCGCTGGTGCCGGTCCAGTGGATCCACTACTCCGGGCGTTACAATTCTTTTGTGTCTGGTCTAGTTCTTTACTTAAAAGCTCAGTACAAGTGACCTCAACTGCTTCATCCAAACAGTAAATTTTTTAAAATGTCAATATATAATTACCCAAGAAGCAATAGAGGGAGCACTTTTTATGTAAGGCAACACAGCTTTATGAAAACAGTTCAGGTCAGCTCACCATACGGAGAGTGTGCACTAGGTCCTATGCTGAAGCATGGGAGGAAGGTAAGCGGGCTGACTGGTAATACAAGATGAACAAAGGATTTCCTCCGGCTCCAAAAATAGTAAAAATTCAAAGTCTTTATACAAAACATGTAAAATTGTATTCTAAAAACATGTTCACAAGATAAAATACAGATGTGTTTCGGATAAAGCGTCCTTACTCATGGCTCAAATAAGAAGTGTGAATAACCTGTTTAAAGTGACTCTGTACCCACAATCTGAGCCCCCCAAACCACTTGTACCTTCGGATAGCTGCTTTTAATTCAAGATCTGTCCTGGGGTCTGTTCGGCAGGTGATGCAGTTATTGTCCTAAAAAAAATACTTTTAAACTTGAAGCCCGTGCCAAACGGGAGAATCTGTGCCCTAACTTTGCACCACCCCTCCGTCCCTCCTCCCCACCCTCTTCATCATTAGGAATGCCACTGAAACATTTTCTCCATGCTTAACGTTGCACAGGTGCTTAATGATCCAGCCCATGTGCCGGGCTGCCACAGGTGGGGAATAGGAGGCAATCTGCCTGGAGCATTCCTAATGATGAAGAAGGTGGGGAGGAGGGACAGAGGGGTGGTGCAAAGTTAGGGCACAGATACTCCCGTTTGGCAAGGGGCTTCATGTTTAAAAGTATTTTTTTAGGACAATAACTGCATCACCTGCCAAAGCAGCTGTCCAAAGGTACAAGTGGTTTGGGGGGGGGGGGGGGGGTCAGATTGTGGGTACAGAGTCGCTTTAAATAGCATATGCACGGGTGCAACAATCAACTAACATCATGTGACAAAGGAGGAGACAAATTAAGTCTTTAGCACAGCTACAAGTTAGGTAAATATTGTTAACCCAACAGACGGTTATATGTAACAACATTAATGTAGCAAAAATAACAGTGTTCTCTCAATATATATAAGCCTAAGCATTTTTATAGTTTAGGCCATCGGGAGATCTTCTATCCAACAAGAGAATCCAATGTGCTTCTCTAAGATGTAGCTGATGGGTCCAGTCACCTGCTCTCTTGGTTTTATTAACCCTTTCAATTCCATATGTTCTTAAATTAGAAATATTGCCTTGATGGCATTCAACAAACCGGATCCGTGCGTCCATGCGCGCCCGCATCAGAACTCCCCACAGCACACTATGGAGAAAGTGGCAAGAGCCGCTCGCTCCACAGTGTGCACTGACATAGATTTCTGCAGCCGCTATTCAATGAATAGCAGCCGCAGAAAACTGACATGTCAGTTGTTTGCGGCGCCGCTAGGGATATCCCATAGAAGGCAAGGTAGCGTATATTCTTGTAATAACAACCACCATGGTTTTACGAAAATATACGTTGTGTGAGCATAGCCTTAAATATCAAAACACGGACAAAGTTTCACCACAAAAAATGTTGTGTAAACATAGTCTAATTTTGGTACTCCAACCACATCCTGTTCCATATACATTTTATCCTACTTTTATCTTAATCCTATCGGCCTTTGTTTACTGTGGCCTCAAACTGAATGTGCTTGTGCAGTGAACCCTGTTTTGTATGGTGCTGAGTGTACTGTTGTGCAGAGCGGCACAATCTTTATTTATATTCTCAAGGGTTCTGTGTACTGTGTATAGGCTTAGGCCATGTTTACACTATGTATTTTTGCAATAAACAACAGACATTGTTGCAGGTTGCAACAACGGCAGCTGTTTATTAATAGTGTGAAATTACATTAGGGTTTATGGAACAACGGCCGTAGTGTATACACTCTGTATAGGCTACGGCCGGTGTTCTCTGCGGCCACACATATTAATTGACAGGTCTATTTTGTGTGGCTGCTATTCAGTGAACAGCGGTCATACAAGCCTTTGCCCACATTGTAAAGTATGGCTCCCGGCTGTTCTTTACATTGTGGTCTATGGCTATTTGGAGTGCAGACACACCCGAATGTGCCTGTATTCCAATTCAAATAAAGTGATCTTCATCCGGCCGATATTGCAATAACACACATTAGCAGGGTGGACATGTGAGACAGTGGCCATTGTCTGACACTGCAAACAATGGCCGTGTCAAACAACGGCCGATGTTCTCACAGCGTATGAACATAGCCTAAAAATGCATTTCTCTGTCTTATGCTAATTCTATTCATTGACATGAAGCATATGCTGAAGTGCCTTCAAAGGGGAACTCCGGATAAGAATAACTTGTTTTCTATTAAAAGTATATTAAAAGTTATATAGATGTGTCTATACAATGTATTACTGTATCTGTACGGTTCAGCCACACTGGTAGAAATCCAGGAAGTGAAAAAAATTGCCCCTGTGCAAATCCACATTGTCTCCTGCTCCCTCTGCTCTGCCACCTTAGGAGACAAATATTCCATGCCTCTGTCTCACATTGTGTGTGTTTGCTGAGGACAGGCTGATGATGCAGACAGGGGGCAGGGTGTGATGTCACAGGAGGCTTGGCTGGATAACCCAATCCCCTGAGTGATTCACCATCTCTGACCAGCCAGAAGCAGCTGCTGCACTGATTTCTCTGATTGTGATGGGGGGCGGGCTGTGATGATCAGCTGAGGGAAAGCATTGCATTCTGGGAACCCATCAACCAGGAAAGACAGAAACACAAAACAGAACAAAACCCCCCCCCAAACAAATGGATTTTTGGTAGTTTCAAAACTGGGATAGACATGTAAGTAATGCTATATGCTTCTGCAGAAGTTTCATTTTTTTAACCTCTACCTGGAGTTCCCCTTTAAGGGTTAGGTTAGCTGTAAGTCAATGATGCAAATTCATGCTGCCCAGAAATAAGACAAATATAGTCAGCTCTTCTAGAACATCATTCACACTAGGCAGAAACACGTTGCTATGGCTGAAATGGCAAACACAGAAAAATGCAACAGCCCACCGCAATGGCAAGATACAGACCCTTTTCAGACATGAAAATAGTTAAAAGCAGCCCCCAACTGCTAAAAAAAGTTCCCAAAAAAAAAATGAGGCTCTTGGTTACCATTTGCAAACAGTGTAAATCATCCCACCATGATAAAGTGGCCTCATGCTCGGGGCAGACCCTAAGTCTAAGTCATGCTGCCACCTTCTTGTGGAGTTGATCTGTCTGGATCGCTACCCCACTCTCAGCCTATCAGGGTTTAGTCAAAGTATCTTCATTCCCCTGAGACTCATTCTAGTTCAACCAGCTTAGTTAATCCAGTCTAGTGTCAGTGGTTAAGGAGTTCAGACTGCTTTGTTCAAGTTTTCTCATCTGCCTATGTTTCAGAAGTATGTAGTGTTAAACACCTGAGCTGCTCTCTCTGAAGAACCTGCCTCTCCACACTGCAAGGTTCATTGCCTTAATTCAAGTCTTAAGTCTAGTCAGGGGTTGGAGAAGTTGCGTCTTTTGGAAAGAGTCCACCCCCACCCCCGCTTCTGCTAGGTCCTGTTTCTGGTTAATACCAAGGATGGTTCCTACCAGCTTCCAGCAGAGTGAAGTTCTTATTGGACAGTCGCCCATATCTCTGACTAGTAACCTTCTCCTAGTCTCCTATACTTCAAATCTCTCCAGAGTATTCAGTTAACCTGCATATAGCAGAGGTACTATCATTTAAAGAGATGAGAGACTCAATCTTGGGGGTTGACTGATTTTTCATCAAAGTGGCTTGAGGTACTTTAGGAGTGCTAGCATACCACTTAGGCCCCATGACAAGAGCTGCAGTGGTATTGCAATATCTGATAGCCTGCACTGTAACATGCAGAGCCCTAGGTCACCACACTTGGGTATTTCCAGAGAGCCTGTAAACATTGTATGAACATTGTAAATAGAGATGAGTGAATCGCAGATGTAAACAAAGCAAAATGCTTTTGATCTGCACTCCGCTCATTAAGCCGCCAGCCTGTCAGCACTGCTCTACTCCCTCATGCTCAACCCCGGGTGCAAGGGAAAAGCTGGATTCAATCCTGGGAAATTAAAAGAAGTTTCCCAGGATTAGATCCAACTTTTCATGGCATCCTGGGAGGAGTGGCAAGGAGCAGAGCAGCGATAACAGGCCGGCAGCTTGATGAGCAGAGCACTGATGAAACAAAGCACTTTGCTTCATTTACATTTGCGATTCGCTCATGTCTAACTGTAAGCATCAATATATACATACAAGGTGCATACACTGGGGATCCATAGAGGTAAATCAGCACTGATATGTGCAGATATTGGTAAGGATTTGCTGTTGATGATTTTTTAGAGAAGAAAAGTTCATTCAGGTATGGCAGTCTTATGATATACAAAGGTTGTGAATTTTTATGCAAAAAAAATATTTACCTGCCCATGTCCCATAGAGAAAATGTTAACAGGGCTTAGTGTGTGTGGAATAGGTCACCGCATGAAAAAAGAGTTTGACATGTCACAGGGACATGTCAGTACTAAGCACCCCTATAGATCAGGAGAACAAATGGGGTGCAGTGCATAGACAGAGATTGCTGTGGGCAGGGAAGTGAAATGTGCTACTGCACACTTCTCCTTCCTTGTTCTCCTGAATGGTGGGGGTCTTAGCAGTTATACGCCCCCAATCAAAACTTTTGATGTGTCCCTGAGACATGTCAATTTTTTTTTTTTTAATCAAATGACAAGTACTTTTTAACCTTTAGAGGACCCGGCCAATTTCAATTTTTGCATTTTCGTTTTTTCCTCCTTGTGTTTAAAAGGCCATAGCACTTGCATTTTTCCACCTAGAAACCCACATGAGCCCTTATTTTTTGCGTCACTAATTGTACTTTGCAATAACCGGCTGAATTTTTGCATATAGTACACTGCAAAAACAGAAAAAAATTCAAGGTGTGGTGAAATTGAAATTAAAAAACGCATTTCTTTTATTTGGGGGGTATGTGTTTTTACGCCATTCGCCTTGGGGTAAAACTGACTTGTTATATATGTTTCTCAAGTTGTTACGATTAAAACGATATATAACATGTATAACTTTTCTTGTATCTGATGGCCTGTAAAAAATTCAAACCATTGTTAACAAATATACGTCACTTAAAATCGCTCCATTCCCAGGCTTATAGTGCTTTTATCCTTTGGTCTATGGGGCTGTGTGAGGTGTCATTTTTGCGCCATGATGTGTTCTTTCTATCGGTACCTTGATTGCGCATATACGACTTTTTGATCGCTTTTTATTACAATTTTTCTGGATTTGATGCGACCAAAAATGCGCAATTTTGCACTTTGGGATTTTTTTTGCGCTCACACCGTTTACCGTGCGAGATCAGGAATGTAATTAATTAATAGTTTGGGCGATTACGCACGCGGCGATAGCAAACATGTTTGTTTATTTATTTATTTATTTGTTTACTTTTATTTATAACCTGGGAAAACGGGGGTGATTCAGACTTTTATTAGGGGAGGGGGCTTTTTACTATTAACAACACTTTTTTTTTTTTTTTTACACATATACTAGAAGCCCCCCTGGGGGACTTCTAGTATATACACTGTGATCTCTCATTGAGATCTCTGCAGCATAGATATGCTGCAAAGAACCATGAGATGCTGCAGCCGGAAACAAACGAGTGCCGAGCCGGGGACGGCGCCATCTTGGAGCAGTCCCCGGCCGCCTTCAGTATCGGAGATCTCCCCACTATACCACCACCGATCATATGCAGCCGGTAATCGGAGGCAGCTGTCATCTTTGACAGCTGCCTCAGATTACCTGATTAGCGGGCATGGCGATCGGACCGTGCCCGCTAATAGCCGCGATCCCGGGCTACATGAGGCACCCGGGATCGCGGCGGTTCAAAGCGCGGCCGCCGTGCGGCCCCGCTCTGAACGCGGGGAGACGGCCCTGGACGTAAGGGTACGTCCAAGGTCGCCTAAGGGTTAAAGAGTCACTGTCGTATATATTTTTTTTTTTGCAGAAATCAATAGTCCAGGCGATTTTAAGAAACTTTGTAATTGGGTTTATTAGCCAAATATGCCATTATCTGCATTTAAAAAGCCTTTTCCCAGGTCCCCCCTCCCTCCTCTTTTCCATCCACTTCAAAAAATCAGGAAATTGTGACTTGTTGCATCAGACATACCTAGTCTGTTCTAGGGAGAGGGGAGGGGGAGGAGGGAGTTAGCCGACAGCAGAAAGCAGATAACAGAGGATTACAGGCACAGAGCTGGGTGAACGCTGTAATCAGAGCTCAGAGCAGGGCCGTATTTGCCACTAGGCACCCGTGGTCCGGTGCCTAGGGCGGCGCCCTGCAGGGGACGGCAACCACAGGAAACACTTTCTTTTTTCATTTTTTTTTTAAACCCCCTCCGCCGCCATATGCATCGGCCCACAGGTGCCTAGTCCGCGCCGGGGGGGCTTTGATTGCCGGGGTCCGGGGCCGGGGTGAGCTTCCGGCACACACAGCCTGACAGAGGCCGGTAGCTCACAGCTGCAGCCCTGCGATGCCCGATCTTCTCTCCTGCTCGGTGATGACGTCTCATCACGTGAGCGCCGCTGAGCAGGTTCGGGACCGCAGGGCTCCAGCTGTGAGCTTCCGGCCTCTGTCAGGTCTCTGTCAGGTGTGTGCCGGAAGCTCACCCCGGACCCCGGCGCTGCATTGGGGGGGGGGGGAATAGCCTGCCCATCCTGCCCCTGCTCCCCATGCCCTCCGGCTGCCCCCAGCCGCTCCGTCCCCCCCCCCCAGCCTCTCCCCCCTGTATCCTAAGCTGCTCTCCTGCCCCCCCTACTGCTCCCCCTGCCCCCAGCCTCTCCCCCTGACCCCCAGCGTCTCCCCTGCCCCCAGCCTCTCCCCCTGACCCCCAGCATCTCCCCTGCTTCCAGCGTCTCCCCTGCCCCCAGCCTCTCTCCCTGACTCCCAGCATCTCCCCTGCCCCCAGCCTCTCCCCCTGACCCCCAGCGTCTCCCCTGCTCCCAACCTCTCCCCCTGACCCCCAGCCTCTCCCCCTGCCCCAGCCTCTTCCCCTGAACCCTAGTTCTCCCCTGCCCCCTAGCCTCTCCCCCTACCCCCCAGCTTCTCCCCCTGAACCCCAGCTTCTCCCCCTGCCCCCCTCCGGCTTCCCCTGCCCCTGTCACCCAAGCTGTCCCATCTTCTCCCCTGCCACCCTAGCTGCCCCTCCCTGCTGCTCCTCTGCCCCCCAGCTGCTGACTCCCCTGACCCCCAGCCTCTCCCCCTGCCCCAGCCTCTTCCCCTGAACCCTAGTTCTCCCCTGCCCCCTAGCCTCTCCCCCTACCCCCCAGCTTCTCCCCCTGAACCCCAGCTTCTCCCCCTGCCCCCCTCCGGCTCCCCCTGCCCCTGTCACCCAAGCTGTCCCATCTTCTCCCCTGCCACCCTAGCTGCCCCTCCCTGCTGCTCCCCTGCTCCCCAGCTGCTCCCCCTGCCTCCACAGCTGCTCCCCCTTTCCCCCAGCTGCTCTCCCTGTCACCCCAGCTGCTCCCCCAGTCACCCCCAGCTGCCTCCCTTCCCCAGTCACCCCCAGCTGCCTCCCTTCCCCAGTCACCACCAGCTGCCTCCCTTCCCCAGTCACCACCAGCTGCCCGCCTGCAGACTAGTTGTGGTTGGAGAAGTCTTCATGATGGCTGCGCCATATAGAGAAGAAAGCAAAAAGTGAGTGACGGCAATTCGACAAGACTTTACCTGTGAGTCATTAGTAACTGCACTGTAATCGCTTCTACAGTGTGCCGAGCCTGTGTACCATTGGGGTCTAAATGGGTCAGTGTGTTGTTTGCTGTAGTGTACTGACACAGCCCCGCGGTCACTACAGTACACTAGCGCAAACTTTTAAACTAGGACCCAACTACAACAGCTGCAGGCACTACAACTCCCAGTATATCCTGAGGGCTGCAGACTGTCAGTACATGCTGGGAGTTGTAGTGCCTGCAGCTGCTGTAGTTGGGTCCTAGGTGCATTATACACTGGATGCTTTGTGGAATATAAGAATACATAGATCTGTGGGCTCAGTGTATGGAAGTGACCCCAGAACAGCACTGATAGTGGATAGAACAAAGGAGGAGATAAAGGGCGATGTATTTGTAGATTACACGACATGGAGAGAAAGGATTTGTAGATTAACTTTTTGTTGTCCTGTTTTGGTCTTTTATTTAGCTCTCTCCATAGGAGAACAATGAAGACAGGGGGGAGAGCTTCAAACTGCTTTTTCATGATAAAAATGCATTTTTCGGCTAATAAACCTAATTACAAAGTTTCTTAAAATCGCCTGGACTATTGATTTCTGCAAAAAAATAATTCACGACAGTGACACTTCAAGCCAAAACTGCCAGAAATGTATTTTAGCTTAATGCTGGTAAAGATTTCAAAGTGAAACGACAATGACTGATGAACCAAACTTAGGCTAGGTTCACACTATGTAACTGTGCGGCTGTATTTTTTATGCGGCTGTAAATGTGCGGATGAAACTACGGCCGTGGGAAAAAATAGACATGTGGCTGAAAACATACGGTCATTTACTTGGAAATCTGGTTCAACTAAAAATAACAAATAAAATCTTAAGAAAGTGATGCAAACACCTCTGGATGCATCTGGGAAAGCAGGGAAACAGTTTACATGAATTGCTATTACCGGGGTTTGCGATCCTCTGCAGTATGCCGATGCCGATGCCTCTCATGGTTAATATATTGAATTAATAAAACACATTTTCTTTGTAATAAAGTCCCTTTCGTTGTTCAATAATTTAATTCTAACGAATCCATCATTTTGCAATTAAATATACTGTTAAAATAAATATATATATAAATAAATGTATATTTATATATATATTTATTTTTTGACAGTATATTTAATTGCACAATGATAGATTCGTTAGAATTAAATTATTGAACAACGAAACTGATTTTATTTCAACGAAAATGTGTTTTATTAATTCAATATTAATAAGTACAGGAAGCTCCATAAGCCGTTAATTCATATGCCGGCAATAGAGCTTTCTGTTCTAATCATCACTTTACTTTAATGAAAACATCAAATGTTTCTTCTAATTATGTTATCACAATAGCATTATTAGAAGAAACATTTAGAATTATATGTGCGCTCAGCTGATTGACTGATCGGCTCAGCGCACATATAATTAGCGTGTCCGCAGCACAGTGACTTCATTGTGCTGCGGACCAGCGAAGAGGACACATCGGGGTGAGTATAGAGCTCTCCCCACCCCCTCCCCAGCACTGCACCCCTCCCAGCAAGGAAGGGGGGGTCACTTAACCCCTTTCTTGCTGGGTTGGGTGCAGTCTGACATCAGTCTGGCCCCCAAGGGGTTAAGGGGGATGCAATACATCCTCCCTTAACCCCTTGGGGGCCAGACTGTAAGCAGCGATCTGTAAAGATGCTGCATACTGTAAGGTTCACAACACCGCTCACAATGATGGGTGTTGTGCTCCTGTTTGTGTGTTTTTTGTGTGTTTCTCCCTTTTTGTTTTTCAGATATCGGTATCCTGGGGATTACGTCGGATTCCGTGGACTACGTCGATGACCAGCGGTTGTTTTTTTGTTTTTTTTAATAAAAGGGTCAATGAGGGGTGTGGGGGTGTTTTTATTTGAATAAAAAAATTTTTTAACTTGTGTCTTGTCTTTATTTCTTTACTTTATAGACTTAGTAGTGGAAGCCGTCTAATAGACGGAATCCATTACTAAGTTGGGGCCTACTGTTAGCCTGTATAAAATGGCTAACACTAACCCCCTATTATTACCCCAGTACCCAATGCCACCAGGGGTACTGGGAAGAGCCGGGTGCCAGTGGTCCCAGAGCGTCAAAATTGGCGCTCCTGGACCGGGCGGCAGCAGGCTGGTAAGATTTAGGCTGGGGAGGACCTAAGCCAATGGCTCTTCCCACCCTGGTGTTACCAGGCTGCTGTCGTTTGGTTTTTAACCCGTCTGGTTATAAAAATAGGGGGGACCCTATGCGTTTTTTTTTTTAAATTATTTATTTATTTAAAAAAAAAAAACGCATAGGGTCCCCCCTATTTTTATAACCAGCCGTAGATGCAGATTCATACTTAGTGTGCACTGTGCAGCCGTATATCGTATACTTTCCAGCGTACGCATGAACCACCAAAAATACCGCCGCACAATTACAGCCGCAAATACAGCCGCACACTTACATAGTCTGAACCTGGCCTTAAGGTGATCAAACTTTTAGATGATATAGATGACACAGTTTTTGCCTGCAAATAATGTTTCCGTTCATGGATTTAGTTTTCCATGTTTTTTTTGTTTTTTTGTTACTTTTACCATACCCAGACTGATAAAAAATGCAGTTGAATCTCAGATCTTTATAAGTAATACTCCAGTGAATCATCATATGAAATGAGGCAGTAAAAATTACAGCAACTTACATTGAAGACTTTGATGAATGAACAACCATGAATTTCAGTCTTCAAAATTTTGCTTGATTTGAAATATAGTGTGTCATGCTGCTGTTTGGGTGCAATGAAAACATTAATCACCATATTCAAATGCATTGTTCTTGTGTGTGTAGTTTCACTAAACATTTCAGGTACACCTCTAGAATTTAAAATCATATTTGCATGTTTTAATGTCACATATATATATAAATCTCACAATCCTAGTAGAGATTAAATTATTTTTATGAGTTAAGAATAAACTGGATTTCTGCTCTGTGGACTAGTTGATTATTCAGAGCTCAATTATTTGGTAACAAAAGGAGAAATTATCCAAGAGTCTTCACCACCTAGTTCCTTATAGTATATTAATTTAATTAGTACTGTATATGTGAAGAAAAAAAAAAAGTGGTGGATTTCTATTGGCGCCAAACCCTCATTTGCAAACCGGCCAGGTGTCTCCAACGTCCCAGAGAAATGGCTAACGGCTTCTGGAGTCAAGTCACACTTTTTGGTATGCTACGCGTTTCGAGGGTGAGAATCCCTTCTTCATCAGGCATGATATGGTTACTGATTTGTACATATTTATATTAGAAAGACAATGAATGACCCGGAACAGGAAGTCTGGCCACGGGTGTCATGATGACATCATCAGAATCAACTAATCTTGTCAGGTGGGAGATCCCTTACATACACATGCTTAAAAAACATAATATACAAGAAATTAGGCCGGACTGGCCATAGGGCATCTCTGGCAAATGCCAGAGGGGCCGACCCCCTCTGGGCTGGTCCCGACCACCTACATGTCTGCCCCTAAACCCCATGTAATGTCGGCACCTTCCTCCTTCAAATCTACACCTGCTGGAAGCCTCTTAGTGAATCCTGCTGAAAAAAAGGGGCGTACTTGTATGCCGGTCTTCATAAATCCCCCCCCCCCTTATGTAAAATTCCAAAGTAATCTTTATTTTTGTAGTATATTAAAATTTGCAGGTAACAATAAAAGCAACATGCTGACGCGTTTCAGGATCGAATCCCATAAATTTAGATGTGAATCTGTGAATTTCCTCTATTATTATATAAGATATTGTTTGAATGAAACAAAGTGCCATTGTCTAATGTATCTATAATCAAGTTTGTCAATGTTTATCTCCTAGGTGAAAAAAGGATCATTCATATTAACATCCAACTTACAATCCTTGTTTGTTTTTTTTTATCTCAAGAGAAGACACAAGTGGATAGCTCTATTATACATTAGAATATCAGGTCCTGTCAACATTGGTGCAATGCGCCCACAATTATCTAATATGTATGGCTAATTTAGGTTGCATGTAAGGATCAGCAATTGTGGACTGACTGTGCTAGATAAAAGGTATGTCTGGGCCACTCCTGAGGACATTGCCTATGAGGTCCTATAGATTTTACCCTTTACCCTCTATAGAAATGTTGACTTTGTTGCAGTGGGCCGGCCCGCTGCGCTCCCTGCACTTCGCAACCCAGTAAATCACTGTATAAAAGGCAGTATAGTGGTGCAGGGGAAGAACAACCCCCTCACGACAGCCACCCAGCCCTGTATTCCTTTACATGTTCCCCACAGGTCCTGACCTCCTCGCAGGCAATAATAGCAGGGGTATTTTTTTATTCTAAAAATCATGGCATTAAGGGGTGGGGCTTAACAGGTGGGCGAGGCATACCAGAGGACCAGACTCAGGTAACGTTTGGTCGTGGGCACCAATGGTAAGTACAGAGTCCTGCCAGCTCCTGCTACCAACTAACTACAAGATTGGCCCATCAAGAAAGAAAGAAAGCAGGTGAGAATAGCTGTTTGTATATATCACAGTTATGGTGACAGGACTTCAGCGGCGTTACATCTGCATTCTGACCCCGGGCAGCAAGTGGGCCTTACCAGGAGAAGGGGGTGCTAATCTCGCTGTCATCTGACTGGGTAAGAGTCTGAATGATGACACCAGGGACCAGTCAGATCACAGCTTGCACTGGCACACACTGACTTTGACAGCGCTCTGCTACTGTCTGGGGTCCGAGAGAGACACAGTCAGTGTGAGTGCGCTCACTCAGTGCCAACCTGTTGTGATGGGGGACAAAACATTCAGGGCAGCAGGCATTTTATTCGGGGCACAATAAAACTGCCTAACAATGCCACTGTCACCAGGTATTACTCAATCATCACCTGGTATCACACAACCATCACCTGGAATCACACAATCATCAACAGGTATCACACAATCATCACCTGGTATCACACAATCATCACCAGGTATCACACAATCATCACCAGGTATCACACAATCATCACCTGGAATCACACAATCACCAGGTATCACTCAATCATTACCTGGTATCACACAACCATCACCTGGAATCACACAATCATCACCAGGTATCACACAATCATCACCAGGTATCACACAATCATCACCTGGTATCACACAACCATCACCAGGTATCACACAATCATCACCAGGTATCACACAATCATCACCAGGTATCACACAATCATCACCTAGAATCACACAATCATCACCAGGTATCACACAATCATCACCAGGTATCACATAATCGTCACCTGGTATCACACAATCATCACCAGGTATCACACAATCGTCACCTGGTATCACACAATCGTCACCAGGTATCACACAATCATCACCAGGTATCACACAATCATCACCTGGTATCACACAATCATCACCATGTATCACAAAATCATTACCAGGTATGACACAATCATCACCAGGTATCACAAAATTATTACCAGGTATCACACAATCATGACCTGAAATCACACAATCATCACATGGGATCACATAATCATCAACTGGTATCGCACAATTATCATCTGTAATAACCGAATCATCACCTGGAATCACACAATCAGTGGCTTAGCGACCACGGTCGCAGTGGTCGCCACCACGACCGGGCCGCTACCAAGCGGGGGCCCGCGAGGCCCCCCCTTGCCACCGCACTGCCCCCCTCCGACACTCCCTCTTGTGACCACAAGCAGTGTTTTGCTTGCAGTAACAAGACGTGCAGCTCCCGGTTCTGTCCCCATACCGATGGTACTTCCGGCACAGAGAGCGTCTATAACGAGCGCCTGCTGTGACGGAAGTAACATCCCTGGCGCACACAGAGCTCAGTGTGTGCTGCCGGGGCTGGGACAGAGCCGGGGAGCTACATGTCAGCCGGGGACCGGACTGCAGAAGAAAAGATCCACCGCGAGTTGTCAGGTGAGTTGTGTGCTGTTTTTTTCCCCTTATCTGCTTTGCAACATAAGGTGGCTAACATGGGGGACAACAAAAGGGCGCTAACATGGAGGGGCAGCAAAAGGGATCTAACATAGGGGACAACATAAGGGGGCTAACATGGGGGGGCATCAAAAGGGGGCTAACATGGGGGGCATCAAAAGGGGGCTAACATGGGGGGCCGCAAAAGGGGGCTAACATGGGGGACAGCATAAGGGGGCTAACATGGGGGACAACATAAGGGGGGCTAACATGAGGGGCAAAAAAAGGGGGCAATCATGGGGGCAACATAAGGGGGCAAACATGGGGGGCAACATAAGGGGTCTAACATGGGGGCATCTATAAGGGGGATAACAGGGGGGCATCTATAAGGGCGACAACACCAAGGGGGGCATTTATAAGGGGGACGATACAAGGGGTTCATCTATAAGGGGGACAACATGGGGACATCTATAAGGGGAAACATTGGGGGGCATCTATAAGGGGGACTACACGGAGGTGGGGGGGGCGTATACAATAGGGCATGCACAGAGGAATGCATGTACTATAGTGGGATCACATAGTGTCAGGGCTACCCACTAAAAGAGGGTGTAAAGGGGCCAATACAGATGTGCAGTTTGTAGAAAGATGAGGATGGTGTCAGCGTAAGGGGCCTAATATGTCTGTCTGGCAGATTCTTTGGATTCATGGCTTGGAGAAGTTCTCATAATGGCCCAGGACAGAAGATAAAAAGGGAAGAACTCCGAACAGAGAAGACGTCCCCTGTGAGTCACTATATATAACTGCTCTGTAATGTATATGTTGTACAGAACCGGTATAGAGCTGGGGCTTCCTGTATATGACTGGATGAGTGTACTGGTATTATTGGTAATATTGGTCTCAGTATACAGGATTTGGTTAGTAACAGTATGGTAATATGTATGGTGATAATATTTCCTATATACTGGTATTATTGGTAATATCGTTCTTGAGATATACCAAAAGCATCGCTTGATCGAGGAAGGGGGGCCCAAGTTGACCTCTTGCACCAGAGCTCAAGAGACATTAGCTACGCCCCTGCACACAATCATTAACTGGTATCATACAATTATCACCTGGAATCACACAATCATCACCTGGAATCACATTGCAGTATACATGCAGTATTTGTTGAAGTCATTTGTATTCATACTTCTCCTTTTTGATGGATCCACTTCAGGATTTAGTTAAAAAAAAAAAACTGCATAAAAAACGATAGCTGACAGCTATTTTTCTACCAGACCCACAGTTTATCTCCAATGGACACAAATGATCTAGTGCATTGAATCCACCATACACCATAAGAATCAGATGACACTGCAGGGAGCCGTGCCTGCCATCAGGTGTCTCACTCTCTGTCACGGCCGCGGCGGCGTCCCATGCTCCGGGCCGCCGCCGCGACCTCCTCCCATCTTATGCAGCTGCCGGGGTCCCGGTGCAGGGACCCGGCGCTGCTACACGTTCGGCCCCGGGGGGCGCCTCACCTCTCCACGCTCCTGTCTCTCGCTGTGCCGGCCGGCGCGCGCGTCCCCGCCTCCTAGGGCGCGCGCGCGCCGGCTGTCTCAGATTTAAAGGGGCAGTGCGCTCCTAATTGGTAGTTGCTCCAATCACTCCCCTATAAATCCCAGCATGCCCTGTCCCCTGTGTTGGAGCCTCTACATGCTTCCCATAGCGTTTGGCCCAGCTCCCTGTTGTTCCTGTGTCCTGTCCGTTACCTGGTCCCTAGTCCCTGTTCCTGAGTCCTGTCCGTTACCTGGTCCCTTGTCCCTGTTCCTGGTTCCTGTTCCCCTGTCACTCCACCTGTTCCTGTGTCCAGCCAGTCACGTGCTCTCTCATCTGCAGACTATTGCCTGTACCATCTCCTGCCACGCCTCGCCTGCCGACACCAGCAACCAAGCCAGGGGTAGCGACCTGGGGGTCGCCTGCCGCAGCAAGTCCATCCCGCCTTGCGGCGGGCTCTGGTGAAAACCAGCGGCCCCTTAGACTCCGCTCCCTGGTGAGGTTTGTGCCATCGCTGGTGCCGGTCCAGTGGATCCACTACTCCGGGCGTTACAGTAGGCTCCAACCATGGATCCCGGCGAGGTGCCTGATATCCGCGAGGTAGCCCGAGTGGTCGCCCTACAGGCTCAACAGATTCAGCAACAGTCACAGCTGATTCAACAACTGACTGCAGCCGTTCAACAGCATACCACAGCTCAGCAGTCATCACCTCCGGCAGCCTCTTCAAAACTACGACTGGCTCTCCCAAGTAAATATGGAGGTGACCCCAAGTTGTGCAGAGGGTTCCTGACCCAATGCACCATGTACATCGAACTTTTAAGCAGTCAGTTTGCCACCGAGCGCTCTAAAGTGGCTTTCATTATCAGCCTATTGGAGGGAAGAGCTCTGGCCTGGGCCACGCCACTATGGGACCGTAATGATCCGGTTGCTGCCAATTTTCGAATCTTCCTGGACGAGTTCCGCTCGGTCTTTGAGGAACCTGCCCGTGCGTCTTCGGCTGAGACTGCTCTCCTCAATTTATCCCAAGGGACTTCCTCCGTTGGTGATTACGCCATCCAGTTCCGCACCCTGGCTGCGGAACTAGACTGGAATGAGGCCGCTCTGATTGCCACCTTTAAAAAGGGCCTGTCCAGCCAAGTGAAGGATGTGCTCGCTGCCCGGGATCTGCCTACCTCCTTGAACGATCTTATTCTACTGGCTACCAGAGTCTACACCAGGTTTTCCGAGAGAGAGGAGGAGGTTCGGCAAGGACGGCGTCTGAGTCTGCCCCGTCGCCATCCTCGGCTGGCACCGGTGTTCCAGAATCCTGTTGCTCCTATGTCCCAGTCGCTTCCAGAGGTTCCTATGCAGGTGGAACGTGTTCGCCTGACGACTGATGAGAGGAACCGTCGACTGGACCAGAATCTCTGCCTCTATTGCGGTGGCGCGGATCACTATCGACAGAGATGTCCCCAACGCCCTCAGCGTCCGGGAAACGCCCGCACCTAGGTCCGGTGGGAGAGGCCTCCCTAGGTGTGAATGCCACCTCTCCAAGGTTGACTATGCCCGTCTCCATCCAGACACCCTCTGGGCAAGTTTTCCAGACTACTGCCCTCATCGACTCTGGCTCTGCTGGCAGTTTCATCTCTGCTTCGTTGGTCCAAAGATGGCGGCTACCCGTGATCCAGCTAGCCCAACCCCGGTCTATCTCTTCGGTTACGGGGGAGGTTCTTACCGAAGCGGTGTACAGCCAGACGGCACCCCTAGTCCTCCAGGTGGGAGCCTTACATCAGGAGAAGATCTCCTTCTATGTCTTGCGCCATTCCTCTTCCAACCTCCTGCTGGGGCTTCCTTGGCTGCAAATCCATACCCCTAAGCTGGACTGGAGAACTGGGGAGGTTCTCAGCTGGGGTCAGGACTGTCATAACCGGTGTCTGAGATCTCCTCAACCCAAGTGCTCTACAAGGTCACCTGCTTATGTCAAGCCTCTATCCGGGCTACCGGAGGACTACCAAGACTTTGTCGATGTTTTCTCGGCCAAGGAGGCGGACTCACTACCACCCCATCGGGCCTATGATTGCCCTATAGACCTCCTTCCTGGGTCTTCTCCTCCACGTGGTCGAGTATACCCTCTCTCTGTGCCCGAGACTGAAGCCATGTCCTCCTACATCCAGGAGAACTTACAAAAGGGCTTCATCCGCAAATCCACGTCTCCAGCTGGCGCCGGATTTTTCTTTGTTCAGAAGAAGGACGGTTCCCTCCGCCCATGCATAGACTATCGGGGTTTAAATAAGGTGACCGTTAAGAACCGCTATCCTCTTCCGCTTATTCCGGAACTATTCGACCGTCTTCGTGGAGCAAAGATCTTCTCCAAGCTGGATCTCAGGGGAGCGTATAACTTGGTCCGAATTCGTAAGGGAGACGAATGGAAGACCGCTTTCAACACCAGGGATGGGCACTACGAATATCTGGTCATGCCATTCGGCCTATGCAATGCCCCAGCGGTCTTCCAGGAATTCGTGAACGATATCTTCCGAGACCTCCTCTATGTCTGCGTCATTGTTTATTTGGACGACATTTTGGTCTTCTCCCCGGACCAGCAGACTCATGTGGCACAAGTGCGTCAGGTTCTACGAAGACTACGGGCCAATCATCTATACGCCAAGCTTGAGAAGTGCGTTTTCCATCAGCGCAGTCTTCCATTTCTTGGCTATATCGTCTCCGATCAGGGCCTACAAATGGATCCAGCCAAGCTCGCAGCTGTCCTTCAATGGCCACGCCCTGTGGGACTTAGAGCTATCCAACGTTTCCTGGGCTTCGCCAACTATTACCGGCAATTCATCCCTCACTTCTCTACCCTGGTCGCACCCATTGTGGCTCTCACTAAAAAGAAGGCGGACCCCAGACGTTGGCCTCCAGAGGCCGAACAAGCCTTCAATAGCCTCAAGTCTGCCTTTGCCTCCGCTCCTGCCCTAGTCCGCCCGGATGTCTCCAGGCCGTTTTCTCTCGAGGTCGATGCTTCTTCTGTGGGCGCAGGAGCCGTTCTCTCGCAAAGGGACACATCAGGCAAGACCAGAACCTGTGGGTTCTTCTCTAAGACTTTCTCCCCTGCCGAGAGGAACTATACCATTGGGGACCGTGAACTCCTGGCCATTAAGTTGGCACTGGAGGAGTGGCGTCATCTATTAGAGGGGGCTAAACACCCGGTTAACATCTACACGGACCACAAGAACCTCCTCTACCTCCAATCGGCTCAACGCCTCAATCCCAGGCAGGCTCGGTGGTCCCTCTTCTTCTCTCGGTTCAACTATACCATCCACTTCCGTCCAGCCGAGAAGAATCTAAAGGCCGATGCATTATCCCGAGCATCCGATGTCATGGGGCAAGAGGAATCTCCTCGTCACATAATACCTCCCGACCGCCTAGTACCAGTTGCCACTTCTGCTCTGCAGAGACTGCCTCCCGGGAAGACTTATGTGCGTCCCGCACTCCATAAACGCATCTTGAAGTGGGGGCATTCCTCTTTGGTAGCCGGGCATCCAGGAGCCCAAAAGACCGGGCAATTGATCTCCCGTCATTACTGGTGGCCCAATCTCCTCCAGGATGTCAAGGATTTTGTGGCTTCCTGTGCAGTCTGTGCCAGGAATAAATCTCCCCGTCTAAGACCTGCCGGCCTACTATTGCCCTTGCCAGTCCCGGATCATCCCTGGCACCACATTGGGATGGATTTCATCACTGACCTACCTCCATCTGCGGGCAATACAGTTATTTGGGTGGTGACGGACCGCTTTTCTAAAATGGCTCACTTCGTGGCCCTTCCTGGTCTGCCCTCTGCTCCTCGTCTGGCTCAGTTGTTCTTCCGACACATCTTTCGCCTGCATGGACTTCCTCTTCACATTGTGTCCGACCGAGGCTCTCAATTTGTCTCTAAATTTTGGCGTGCCCTATGCTCGCAACTCCAAGTGAAGCTGGACTTCTCATCGGCCTACCATCCTCAAACCAACGGGCAAGTGGAGAGAGTCAATCAGATTCTGGGCAACTACCTACGCCATTTTGTTTCAAGCCGCCAAGACAACTGGTCCGATCTACTCCCATGGGCAGAATTCTCTTATAACCACTTGGACTCGACTTCCACAGGCAAGTCCCCTTTCTATGTGGTCTACGGGCATCATCCTCGTCCTCCTCTGCCTCTCTCTCCATCCTCTGAAGTCCCAGCCGTGGAGGAGTTGTTATCTGACCTGCAATCGATCTGGGAACAAACTCGACAGTCCTTACTCAAAGCCTCGGAACGCATGAAGGACCAGGCTGATAAGAAGAGGAGACCTGCCACGAATTTTCTCCCAGGTGACAAAGTCTGGCTCTCGGCCAAATATGTCCGACTCAAGATCCCCAGCTACAAGTTGGGCCCTCGATTCCTCGGTCCTTTCTCGGTGCTAAGACGCATCAACCCTGTCACCTACAAACTCCGCCTACCCCCCACTATGCGGATTCCGAACTCCTTCCATGTTTCCCTCTTAAAACCAGTGGTCCTGAACCGGTTCTCCGATAGGTCTTCGTTCTCTGCTCCTCAAGCCGTCTCTGACGACGTCTACGCTGTTAAGGACATTCTGGCTATGAAGACTGTCAGAGGTAGAAGGTTCTTCCTGGTGGACTGGAAAGGATTTGGTCCTGAGGAGAGGTCCTGGGAACCCGAGGCTAACATCCTGGACCAAGATCTCATCAAAAGGTTCCTGCAGGTTAGAAAGAGGGGGAGGCCAAAGGGGGGGGGTACTGTCACGGCCGCGGCGGCGTCCCATGCTCCGGGCCGCCGCCGCGACCTCCTCCCATCTTATGCAGCTGCCGGGGTCCCGGTGCAGGGACCCGGCGCTGCTACACGTTCGGCCCCGGGGGGCGCCTCACCTCTCCACGCTCCTGTCTCTCGCTGTGCCGGCCGGCGCGCGCGTCCCCGCCTCCTCGGGCGCGCGCGCGCCGGCTGTCTCAGATTTAAAGGGGCAGTGCGCTCCTAATTGGTAGTTGCTCCAATCACTCCCCTATAAATCCCAGCATGCCCTGTCCCCTGTGTTGGAGCCTCTACATGCTTCCCATAGCGTTTGGCCCAGCTCCCTGTTGTTCCTGTGTCCTGTCCGTTACCTGGTCCCTAGTCCCTGTTCCTGAGTCCTGTCCGTTACCTGGTCCCTTGTCCCTGTTCCTGGTTCCTGTTCCCCTGTCACTCCACCTGTTCCTGTGTCCAGCCAGTCACGTGCTCTCTCATCTGCAGACTATTGCCTGTACCATCTCCTGCCACGCCTCGCCTGCCGACACCAGCAACCAAGCCAGGGGTAGCGACCTGGGGGTCGCCTGCCGCAGCAAGTCCATCCCGCCTTGCGGCGGGCTCTGGTGAAAACCAGCGGCCCCTTAGACTCCGCTCCCTGGTGAGGTTTGTGCCATCGCTGGTGCCGGTCCAGTGGATCCACTACTCCGGGCGTTACACTCTCTGAGTGAGACAGTAGACAGGGAGGGTGACAATCTGTACAAGCTCCGTCTCCACGCTCAGGCCCAATGGGGACAACAGCTCCTGTAAGTTGTGCTTCAGCTGTGCCTGCTGCTCCCAGACACTCTGTGGCTCAGCCCCACGGTGTTCCCCCTGGCACCACCGCTGCTTTCCGAGCTGGGCTACATGTTCTTCCTCAACTGCCCCACAGTCATACTGCTGCACGGCACCGACGGGGACAGCATGGCCTTCCCTGTCTGCAGGCTACAGCCTCCCTCTCCCAACACCTATCACACAGTGTGAATGGAGGGGGGTGCTGTCAAGTTTTGGCTTGGCGGGCCCTTTTAGTGCACGGCCCCTGCAGTGGCATGGTCTGGAAATTGTGGTAGCTACGGCACTGAGTGCGCCACTCGGGTAGGCATTCTCCTGTGTCTAGCGGCCACTGCATTCAATGTTATATTGTTTGCATTGCCTGCAGGACACAGGCCAGCCGCAGGCCGCATTGGGAGATCTCGGGGTCCAGATGCGGCCCCCTGCTTTAGAGGGAGGGGTTGGGGATCCCAGGCGTATAGTGTATGGGCGCCTTTACTCTTGCTTTCTTTTATGTCCATGGTGCTGAAAACTCATATTACTGTAAGCGACATGATGGATTCTGTCGCCGATCACTGCATACAACTTGTCCAACATTCACACTATGCACAGTAGCTACTGGAGCTAATATGTCTGTGCATTCTTGTATAATATAATCACCTCTAGTCAAGGGGTTGTCTGGTGTTAGACAATTTTTTATGTATTGCTGCTGTTAGGGCTCGTTCACACAGAGCAAAAGCAGCTGAATTTCTGCGCTGAATCAGCGCTGAAATTTCAGCCGTTAAAATAGGTGCAGAGCTAATTGCCATTGTGTTGAATGGAAATTCTGCTCTGCAGTTCACACAGTGGAATTTCCACACTGAACTAATCCGCTTTCCGCCAGAAGAATGAACATGTTCATTCTTCCGCTAGCGGAAGCCTATACAAACCAATGGGGCTCTGATTTTCTGTTTCAGCGCGGAATACGCGCGTATTCAGCGCGTAATACAAGCGGAAATTATGCGCTGAATCAGCGCGGAAATGGGGAAAAAAGGGGGGAGGAGGATTCTAGTATATATTCTGGTATAGTCTAGTTTACTCGCCAAATACTCGCTGAATTTCAGCGCTGAATGCATGCGGATTCAGCGCGGATTCCTCGAGTATTCCGCGCTAAATTTGTCAAGAGCTGATTACGAGCTGAACACTTTTCTAGCGGAATACGCAGGGATTCTGCTTACATTCTGCTTATATTCTGCTCGGAATTCAGCATCAGTTGATTTCAGGCGGAAATATTCCCTCGCGTAATCCGCCCCTTTTGCTCTGTGTGAACGTAGCCTTATATTTAAAACAAACAGTGATTGGCTGAGCAAGCATTGATTGGCTGACCAAGTCGCGTTTGTCTTGGAAGTGGAAGTCACCCTGATCAGCAGGGGACACTGGAGACCCGTAGGAGGTAACCGGGGAGTGTTCAGAGGTAAGTATAAGCTCTTTATTTTTTTAAGCTGTTTCTTTTTTATAACAGCAGCAGCATATTAAAATTTATCTTATGGCAGATAACAACTTTAAAGATAAAAAGAATGATTACACATTGTCATTATTGGGTTTGTTCTAGTAATAATGCTGAAAAGTTTTAGTCCTGTGTGACCAGCAGTGTAACCGTGAGCTCTCCCCCATGATGTTTATGCCAGATGGTAACAAATATTACCACTGCATACTGACTAACACCACCACATACTGACTAACCCTGACATCGCTGCTACTGAATTATACCACCACATACTGACTAACACCACTGCTGCTACTGACTAACACCACCACATACTGACTAACACCGCAGCTGCTAATGAATAAAATCCACTGTACAAAGATCACTATCACATACAATCTCATACAGTCACATAGAGGGAGACCCAGCTCTACGCAGACTCTTTACACCATATAAATTACAGTGCAGATAGATTTAGTGACTCACAGGGGACGTCTTCTCTGATCGGAGTTCTTCCCTTTTCATCTTCTTCTCCATCTGCCCTGGGCCATTATGAGAACTTCTCCGAGCCACGAATCCACAGAATCTGCCAGACAAACATATTAGGCTCCTCACTCTGCCACCATCCTCATCTCTATACTAACTGCACATCTGTATTGGCCCCTTTACACCCTCGTTTAGTGGGTAGGCTGACTCTATGTGACCCCCTTATAGTATATGCCCCCCTCTGTGTGGTCCACTATAGTACCTACCCTATTGTATACACCCCCGTGTAGTCCCCCTTATAGATGGCCCCCCCATTTATTCCCCTTATAGATGGCTCCCCCAGGTAATACCCCTTATAGATGGTCCCCCCAGGTAATAACCCTTATAGATGGCTCCCCCAGGTAATACCCCTTATAGATGGTCCCCCCCAGGTAATAACCCTTATAGATGGCCCCCCAGGTAATACCCCTTATAAATGCCCCCCCCAGGTAATACCCCTTATAGATGCCCCCCCAAGGTAGTACCCCTTATAGATGGTCCCCCCCCAGGTATTACCCCTTATAGATGCCCCCCCCAGGTAATACCCTTTATAAATGCCCCCCCAGGTAATTCCCCTTATAGATGGCCAACCCAGGTAATACCCCTTATAGATGCCCCCCCAGGTAATACCCCTTATAGATGGCCCCCCCAGGTTATACCCCTTATAGATGCCCCCCCAGGTATTACCCCTTATAGATGGCCCCCCCAGGTAATACCCCTTATAGATGCCCCCCAGGTAATACCCCTTATAGGGGCCCCCCGCAGGTAATACCCCTTATAGATGGTCCCCCCCCAGGTAATACCCCTTATAGATGGCCCCCCCAGGTAATACCCCTTATAGATGCCCCCCAGGTAATACCCCTTATAGATGGCCCCCCCAGGTAATACCCCTTATAGATGCCCCCCCAGGTAATACCCCTCATAGATGGCCCCTAGTCTGTGCAAAAAAACAAAACAACAACACAACTCACCTGACAACTCGCTCCCCCGCCGTGTCTCTCTCCTCCTGCAGTCCGGTCTGGCTGTCGGTTGGTGCGCGGCTCCCCCGGTCTGTCCCCTCCCTGGCAGCACAAGCATCAGTGAGGTCAGTGTGCGCGATGGGGATGTTACTTCCAGCACGGGGGCGCTTGTTATAGACGCACGCTGTGCCGGAAGTACTTCCTCGGCGCACACTGACCTCACTGATACTTGTGCTGCTGGGGCCGGGACAGACCGCGGGAGCCGCGCGTTAGCCAGGGGGCCTGTCCCAGCCTCCCTCTTGTGACCGCAAGCAAAAACCTGCTTGCGGTGACAAGAGGGAATGGGAGGGGGCAGTGCGGTGGGAACCGCCGCGACCACGGTAGCTATGCCACTGAGGCAGGGTTCACATTTAATCCAATGCAGATTCAGTTTACTTAACAAGCTTTAACCTGACAAGAGAATTCTGCTAACAGTCATTTTTTTCGTCTCATCAGATCCTGCTAAATAAACGAATATCAGGTGAAAGGACCTCACTGTAGTCATCCCCATTTCCCAGGCCCAAAAGGAATCTGCAAAGGAACAGCGATCTGACACAAATGTGAGCCTAGCGTGGGCAATGTGGGCGAGCATTGAAGGCATTTTCAGCATTATTTGTGTGGCGTAATACACATCGAAATGAATGCTGAAAACCTGGTGTGAGCAGGGGTGGAGGCCTATTGTGGGTGTGGGGATGTGGCTGGTCACCAGTGTTCTGTGTTCAAGCTGTCACAAGCAATATCACTATGAGCTCTATAGATATGGGGATGCACTGTCATTATGGGCTATATATAGAAAAAAATTATATGCGCAGTGAAATTGAAACAAAAACGCAATTCTTTTTCTTTTAAGGGGGCTTCATTTTTACACCGTTAGTCCTATGGAAAAACTGACATGTTATTTATGTTCCTCAAGTCGGTACAATAAAAATTTTATATTATTATTATTATTATTACTTTTATATGATTTGATGGCTTTTAAAAAAAAATAAAACCTTTCACTGAAAATAAACGTTCCCTAAAATCGCTCTATTACCATGCTTATAACGCTTTCATTCTCTGGTCTATGGGGCCGACTGAAATGTAATTTTTTGCGCCATGATCTGTTCCTTCTTTCGGTACCTTGATTGCGTATATGCGACTTTTTGATCAGCTTTTATTACATTTTTCCTGGGTTTGATGTAAACAATAATGCTCAATTTTTTTACTTTGGCGAGTTTTTGCGCTAACGCCGTTTACCGTGCAAGATCAGGAATGTGCTAAATTAATAGTTTGGGCGATTACGCACGCGGCGATACCAAATATGTTAATTAATTAATTTTTATTTATAAAATGGGAAAAGGGGGGTGATTTAAACTTTTATTAGGGGAGGGGATTTTTTTTTATTAATAAAGACACTTTATTTTATTGTGACTCACAGTAATTAGAAGCCCCCTGGGGAACTTCTATATACACAGCACTGATCTCCCATTGAGATCAATGCTGTGTATATAATAGAGCAATGATCCATCAGATCATTGCTCGATTATACTGGTCTGCTGCAGACCACATACATGGAGTGCCGAGCCAGGATCAGCGTCGGTGTGATGCTGAGCCCCGGCCGGCTCAGTACAAGGGATCTCCCCTCCGTGATCGCATTGCGGGGGAAGATCTCCTACCAGACACCAGGGACAGGGGGCACAGCTGCTATTCAAATGCAGCTGTCAGCTTTGACAGCTGCATTTGAATAGTTAATTAGCCGTCCGCGGCGATCGGCCGCGGCGGCTAATGCACACGGTCCCTGGCTGCACATAGAAACCGGGGACCGCGGTCTGCAGAGAGGGCTCAGAGAGGGTATACCTGTCATGCGTCGTTAAGGGGTTAAGATAGTAGCAGGGGCTAACATGGTGCCCACCAGTAGAAGCTCTTCATAGAAGGTTTCAGGCCCGTTCACACTGATCAAAAGTGGCAGAATTTCAAGCCACCTGTCCCCTTGTTTCATTTGGGATTTCTCGGCCCAAAGAACTAACATGTAGGAGATTGTGTAGTTTGATGAGATGTTATAATCCAGCGTTGTCCGCATGGTTGTTGTTTTATCTTTCTCCAGTCCCCTAGGTTTTCCCCCTGGATGTTACTCAGGGTTTTGGGGATCTGGGTCTTTTCGTTCAGGCAGATGGAGACGCCTTCTCAGGATAACATAAGAGACAGATGCTAGGAAAAAGAAGAAGAAAGAGCATTAATGATGAGAAATCACTGATCTCCAGAAACTCTATGAATATCAATCTTTAGGCCATGTTCCCACTACGTGAACAACCGGCCGTTCCGTGTCCCCGGCCGGGTCACGGAATAGCCGGTCTTAGCCCGGATCATCTCGGCCGGTACTTAAGTACCGGTTGGGTGATAATTCAGGCCGCAGAGTTCTGATGCGGAGGCATCAGCGCGCGCCCGCATCAGAGCTTCCCATAGCCCACAGTCAAGCAAGCGTCCGGAGCCGCTTGCTTCACTGTGTGAACTGACAGGTCTTTCTGCGGCCGGAATTCACTGAATTCCGGCCGCAGAAAACAGTTTTTTCCGGCGCCGCGCGGGATCCCAGCCGGTGCGCATACGATGTGTACGGTGTGTACGATGTATGGCTGTAGTTTTACGCAGTGTGAACATAGCCTTATACTGTATATGAGTAAGGGGATTATATCTGGAGCTCATGAGACCTGCACACGTCATCTACTCACCTGGAAATCTGTATAGTTAGTTGATATAAAGTCATGTCTCTGAATCCTATACATTCAACTACCAGGACGGGCAAATAGAAGATCTGCAGGAGATAGAAGGACAGAATAGAGGGTGTTAGTGTCCGGTTGTACTCACCAGGGGCTTTGGTGTGGGAGGAGATGGAAGAAGACATGTCTCCCAAGAGTTTCTATATTACTATTATACAGGACACATGAGGATTACAGAAGAGGGTGAAGAGTGACAGGAACTCACCTCATCATATCGTCCGGTACATTCTATACAAAGCCTCGTTCTTACTCCTTGATCTTACGGAGCATTTTCAGGGTCCTTGGTCTTCTCTCTCAGGTAGATGGTGACGCCTTTTAGGGAGACCTTTAAAGTTAAACTCTAAGAAAAACAAGAAGAAAGAACATTAATCAGACATCACTAATCTCTTGAAACGTTGTATATGAGTAATAGGATGATATCTGTAGCCCAATAAGACCTTCACATGTCATCTACTCACCTGGAAATCTGTATAGCTGGTTAATAGGTGTAATGTCAGGCCGCAGAATCCCACATATTCACATATCAGGACGGGCAAATAGAAGATCTGCAGGGGATAAAAGGACAGAATAGAGGGTGTTAGTGTCCGGCTGTACTCACCAGGGGCTCAGGTGTGGAAGGAGATGGAGGATGACATGTCCACCAATAGTTTCTATATTACTCTTATACAGGACACATGAAGATTACACAAGATGGTGACAGGGACAGGGACTCACCTCAGCACATCGCCCGGTACATAGCTCACCATAGAAGGAGCCCATTCCTACAGCAACTGGAAAGAAACAGAGTAGTAGTATTATATCACCTCCTATACTGTCATGTCTGATCTATTCTATAATGTATCCAGCACACAACATGTTACTTACACAGAAAAAGTATCAGGATGGTCCCCAAGGCTGCGGCCAGTCTAAAGTGGCACATTAAACGGCTGCTGTAAGATGTTCTATATAGGCATACAGCTTGGCAAAGGTTGTAGATTGCTGTGCCAACAAACCCCATTCCTGCACCGATCCTGTGAGCTGTGGGATTGCTTCTCACCTAGAACATCAAGAAACATCTCAGTGTCATACAGCATCCAGAACCTCAGCAGCCTCAGGTGGAGTGTAATACACAACCATAGCCACCAAAAGGCTCTGACCCCCCCGCAATGACCCCTCTATATATCACTTGATCTGAGGTCTCGTATACTACAATATATATGGTATATAGAAACTGATAACTCACTGAATATATGGCGTTCACAGAGGTCCCAATGGACACAATCCATCCGATGACATAGAGGATTCTCTGGCTGATGACAAAGCACTTCTCCGATGGTTCAGACCGATGTAACATGAACTTGTATTGGAAGAAAGCCACGCCAGGTCCTGAAATAGAGTAAAAGTGTTATCAGCCCTAGATTTCCACAAGTCATGCCTATAGCTGCTCCAGGACCCAGTGATGGTTAAAATCCCCAGTAATGGCCGCCGGTCAGTGGTATATAGTGATCAGAGATTTTCCGCCATCACTGAGCGCTGGAGCCGCTGAGCTCTTCATAATGTCACCTCCCTATAGAAATCTGCAGCCACTTACCTAGGATGGATGATACCAGGAATACGACTGTATATATAACTGACTCCGGTGATCGTATTCCTGTGTCACTGAAAGAAAGGAAAATATTGGGAATTATTGAGAAACAAGAAGAATATAATAATAATAATAATAATAATAATAATAATAATAATAATAATAATAATAATAAATAGCACAATAACATAAATAACACAAAAATAATAATACAATAATAATAGTAATTCTGGAATCTTACCTGATGAATGGCTTGTGGTTGTGTCCTGAGATGACAGTCAGGATAATAAGCACATAGAGCCCCCATAGATTCCATAGAATCCAAGCAACAGGCAGGAATGCCAGACCGCGGATCTGCATGGTAAGCGCTGGAAAGAAAGACTTGCTGCAATAGGCGGCAAGAGGGTCTTCTATCTCTGCTTTCACAGATCAAGAAGGCAGATTATTGTCAGGCAGGGGGTTTTATGGGCTGGGAAGTCGATGATGTCACTGATGCTGTTACTTTGTCATTGTGACATCATCAGACATGTCTGGACATGATTGGTTCCAATTTCCAACAGGGCCTGAACTCAAGCTCAGCAGAGCGTCCATCTTTTATAGCTTACAGCAGAGCATCCTTTTGAGTGTGTGGTGTCTTGTGACACCCTTTTTATTGTGGCATCGCAAGGTGGTCTCCTCTTGAGGAGTGGTTGGTTTGGCTTTGGGGCCAGGCTACAGTGGCCCTTTGCCAGGGCCGAACAGGGAGCAGAGGTTGAGGCCCACCTCTTCGGCAGAGAGCACATCCGGAACTTGTGGAGGCCACAAGGGTCGAAACTGGTGTAAGAAGGAGCAGTGATTTAGGGTCACTTGGGCACTTGTCACTGTAGCCTGGAGTGGTAGCAGACCCACCCGGGTTGTTGGTACCGCCACTCACAGAAAAGGATAAATAACCCGAGTATACGGTGGTGTGTGGGTGTTGGTGCTGACAGATTTAACCAGAATTTAGTAAAAAAAATTGCAGGACCCCAGAACAGAGTATTTGTCCATAACTTTATGTCTACACCTTTATTATAGTCAGTTCTGTTCTGGAAACATAGTCCTACTGCAAACTGTGTATGTTATGTCACCCCCCTCTCAGTATTCAGGTCTGCTGTTTCACTTATTTCTCATGTATATTCATGTATCAGTGCCTTATGGTGTTATGATGCAATGGCACCAGTGGTGGAACACCACATATACACCCCATGGACAGAGCCAGGGGCAGCAGTAGGAAAATAAGCAAGTCAGCGGAAGAAAGTAAAGAGATGATTGTGTGAATTTATACTGTAGAAAGAAGCCCCCACCATTGTTCTTTATAGACGCTTATGATAGTTGGCTAAACACGTGTAGGAGGCTAATAGTACTTTTCATTGAAGTAATATAGTGCTGTGAGCCTGAATAAAATATAGGTTGGTGTTCTACCTGGTGCCAATGGGCTAAAATAGATCACCGTGCCTGACTTAGAAAAGGTTTATTATGCCAGATCGAAAAATTCTGCTTGCTATAGTTTTTGGTCCAGCACACCCACACCTGATGGCAGCTGCAATATTGTTGCAATTCATGAACATTGGACTTACAGGAGAAAACTCATGAGCTTACATGTACATTTTATTTCTAAAAGAAAATGCACTTTAAAAATGCTTTTGGATTTAGATTTCTTGAAACCACAAATTTGAACTAAAAAAAAGGCCATTATTTTGTTTTTTAGCTGTGTGTCTAAACTGTATAGTTTAGTGTTATATGTTTATGGCCCTCATATACTGCTTCTATGTTCATTCAATTAAACGGTTCAAAGCCTTAATTTTCACTTGCATTGTGAGGATTCATTGATGTTATAGTTCTCCAAGTAATTTAAAGTAACAGAATTTTACAAGGACATACTAATTTTCTACTGTAGGTAGAAAAAGAAAGCTTACAGAGAGTATCATATTGTTTTTTTCAGGATAATTACACCAATTCATTACTTCTCCTGTGCAAATCTATATGACTACTATAGAAAAGTATTGATTCTGTGATATCCTATACTTGCACTTCCTATTGATGCTGACTGTGAGCCCACACAGAATTTCCTACAATCAATTGTTAACTTCAGAGAAAAGCCTGAATATCAATCCAAACAGGTAAGTCAATTATAGACTGCCAGGCAGACGCCGAAGTGAATCTGTTCTTGTTTTAGTTGGTTTTAGTATAAAAATGTGAATGACTACATTTTCCAGACAATGGGCCAAATGACAGTTGTTTTCCTTACATTATTTAAGGTGAGTGAAATTTACAGTATTAGGCTGGGTTCACACTATGTAAAAAACACGGCCGTATTTCATAAAACTGGCTGTAATTGCACACAAACAGCCGTTATTTCACAAATAACAGCCATTGTTTGTTCAATTACGGCCGGCTTTATGAAATACGGCCGTGTTTTTTACGTAGTGTGAACATAGCCTTAAAGAAGCAAAACAATTAGTTAGCTCAAAAGTTGGCTTATCAGCTGGCTGCCTTTCAACTTTGTGCTGCTCGATGCCTGGAAAAGCTGGAGCTAGTCCTGGAAAACTATATGAGGCAATATCCCTCTGTCCAACACTAGGGCTGGGGTCATGTGTATTATATACATCTGATGTATATTATATGCAGCTGATGTCACAGATTTGGGTTGTGCTGAACGACCATCTACTGTGCATCTTAACTATCTCAGCAACAGATGTCAGGGGAGAGAGATAGAGATCATGTTGGAGTTAGTGCCCAATCCTTTCAGGGAAATAATGGAATGAATTCTATCATTTCCCCCTGCGACATAGAATTTGCTTACCATATTGCCTCTCTGCTCCCCCCAGCCTCTCCACTCTGCTCCTTGTCCGCCTCCACCACCTCTCTGCTCCCCGCTCCATTCATTTCCTCTGCTACACACCTCCTGCTTCCCCAGCATGTCCGCTCTGCGCCCCGCCACCATATGCCTGCCGGGAGGTGTGCTGCTCTGCTCCCCGTCCACCTCCGGTCCCGTCTGCCCCGCCCTGCGACATGCCTCCTGCTCCCCCGGCCTGTCTGCTCTGCTCCTTGTCCGCCCCAACGCTCTATGCCTGCCGGGAGGTGTGCCGCTCTGCTCCCCGTCCGCCTCTGGTCCAGTCTGCCCCACCCTGCGACATGCCTTCTGCTCCCCCGGCCTGTCTGCTCTGCTCCCCGTCCGCCCCAACGCTGTATGCCTGCCGGGAGGTGTGCCGCTCTGCTCCCTGTCCGCCTCCGGTCCAATCCGCCCCACCCTTATATGCCTGCCAGGATGTGTGCCGCTCTGCTCCCCGTCAGCCCCGCCACCTTATGCCTGCCGGAGGGGTGTGCCGCTCTGCCTTTCCATCCGGCTCGGCGCCTGCCGGCAGTTCCTCTCCGCCTTCACTGCCATATGCCTGCAAGGAGGTGTGCCATTCTGCTCCCCCGTCCACCCCACCGCCAAATGCCTGCCAGGAGGTGTGCCACTCTGCTCCCCCATCTACCCCGCCGCCATATGCCTGCCGGGAGGTGTGTCGCTCTGCTCCCCTGTCCGCCTCCGCTGCCAAACATAGAACCAGGTAACTTCTTGATCGTTCATTGCATCATTTCCCTAAAATCCCTAGGATTGATGGATGGTGTGTTTATTTCATCATTTCCAGGGATTTTATCAAATCCCTAGTGATTTGATCAAATCCCTGGATTCTATCATTTCACTGAGACATATATAAGCCACCAGAAGTGTTTGGTGGAAGATTGGACAATCAGCACAATGAAGGGGTCCTTCTTTCTTTTCAAAAGCTGTGGTGCCTAGTACGGCATTTCATTCCTTTAACTTAAATGGGACAAGCTATAGTGCCAGGAACTGCCACCTGTACTAAGGAGCTATTGTGCCTGTGTAACCCATAATCAGCAGAAGTCTAGGAGGTATGAGAAATACCAATCAGAGATGGCCAGAGAAGAACACCTTCAAGACCACCCAGATGATGGAAGCAAGGGGTTTCTTACTTACGTATGACAATCCTGCCATAAACCCCCAAGAATATTATTTGCTTAAATGGTTTCTAAAGCAGATGATATGTTGAGATAGAGTTCCTATTTAAGTTAGCCAATACAGGCAATGGACAGGCAAACTGTGACATGTGTCAAGATATGCCCATGAGGTGTCACAGTATTGATGAGGATGGGGTCATGTCAAAGACAATCACTGCCAAGACCGTGGCTACTGGGAATGTAAGAAGGGTAACAGCAAGAAACAGATATCCAATAACCTTCAGGGGATACTGAATGTGTTGTGATTTCCTTATCGTTCCTGAAATCCGTAGTGACACGTGAAGTCATTCCGACAGTCTTCAAGGAAGAAGAAAAGACATTTGCTCTGAAAGTTTGGTTCTGTTAATTCAAACACAGAGCATGTTGGCATGAAGTTTATTAATCCTATGCTGCATCTTGTGAAATAATGTATATTGTCAAGCCGGGGACTGCTGAGGTGACATCCAGCTCTGAAATTAGTATGTGATAGCAAATTCAATACTCTGCAGAGACCAAACTGTACTGAAGGCATCAGAAAGAGATCAAAAAGGTTAGACAAGCTTACATAAAAAGAACGTGTACACTGTATAAGTATTGGCTTTCAATGAGGTGGATTTGACTGAAGAATTATTACTGAGCCTTTTCTTCTTTTAATAACATCAACTGGATGACTTCCGTTTGATTGGTGAAGACATTTGTTGTAATAGAAATGTGTTGCTTTTGCTTCCTTTATGTTGTACTGCCATCTGGTGGTAAAAGGGGATACAGTCTGCGCTAAGAAACTTTTTCCTTCATGTATAAATATTCTTTTATCATTTCTTTAATACATACAGTATGCAGGGCCGTAGCTGGGGGGGTAAGGGGGGCAGCTGCCCCAGGCGCCGAGACCAGGGTGGGGGCGCCATCACAGGGAGCAGAGAGAGGATGGCAGTGGATGAGGCAGCCTGGAAGCTCCTGCCCTCTGTCAGTGTGGGGAGACAGGGGACGATTTTTCTATCTGCAGGGGTAGGGAACCCTGGCTCTGCATCTGTTGCAGAACTACAACTACCATTATGTCTGGACAGCCAAGGCTTTAGCTTTGACTGTCCATGTATGATGGGAGTTGTAGTTTTGCAACAGCTGGAGAGCCAAGATTCCCTACTCCAATTTATAAAGCACCTGTACCTGTATATACAGTGACCATGATACAAGAGTCATTTTTCTAAATTATTTCTATTTTGAATTTGGTGATGGAAAACCTTACTGGAGGTGGCGGAATACCTTACTGGAGGTGACGGTATATCTTACTGGAGGTGACAGAATATCTTACTGGAGGTGACGGAATATTTTACTGGAGGTGACGGAATACCTTACTGGAGGTGACGGAATATCTTACTGGAGGTGACGGAATATCTTACTGGAGGTGACGGAATATCTTACTGGAGGTAACGGAATATCTTATTGGAGGTGACGGAATACCTTACTGGAGGCGACCGAATATCTTACTGGAGGTGATGGAATACCTTATTGGAGGTGACGGAATATCTTACTGGAGGTGACGGAATACCTTACTGGAGGTAATGGAATATCTTACGGGAGGTGACGGAATACCTTACTGGAGGTGACGGAATACCTTACTGGAGGTGACGGAATACCTTACTGGAGGTATTGCTGCTGCTGTTGTCTCCGCTGCTAAGTGGATTTGATCAAACCTCGGGAAATCCTAGGTTCTATAGAACTTGAACATTCGTGAACCTGCCACATTAGATTGCTGATGCTTTCCCGGTCCGTGGGGAAGAAGGAGACTGCCCGGCTATTACCTAGGCTGAATCACGGAATTCCTGTCGGTACCCGGGCAGTCTTCTCCTTCCCCACGGACCGGGAAGGCATCAGCAATCTAATGCGTCAGGTTCGTGAATGTTCGAGTTCAATTTAACCTAGGATTTCTCGAGGTTTGATCGACTCTACTGCTGAGTGTACCTGTGCTTTAGGAGACAGCACCATAGAATCACATTACACTGGGTGTCACACTGGAGATAGATCAGGAAGCTTCACCTCCTAATTCACAGGTACAAACAGTAGGGAGCAGAGATAACGGCGCCTCCTCAGGTACAGACAGCAGGGAGCAGAGACAACGGAGCCTCCTCAGGTACAGACAGCAGGGAGCAGAGACAACGGCGCCTCCTCAGGTACAGACAGCAGGGAGCGGAGACAACGGCGCCTCCTCAGGTACAGACAGCAGGGAGTGGAGACAACGGCGCCTCCTCAGGTACAGACAGCAGGGAGCGAAGACAATGGCGCCTCCGTTAAGGTACTTAGGGACCAAATTTTAAATGGGAAAAATGGAAGTACTTTAAAAAAATACTGATTGAGCCCAGAGCTGACTGATACTCATTCTTCATCGAAACATTCCAGGTACACAGTAAATATGACATTATTTATCCCATATTGTGAACACCACACTAGTGCTGCCGGGAGAGATGAGCTAATCGCTAATCTAAACTTCATAAAAAAAAATATATATATATATATATACATATATATGTTATATACCAGCAGTGAAAGGATGACATGGGCCCCCCTGTGCTTACTGCGCACACAAGGGGGGGTTTGGGGGGGGGGATTGAATCTTTGCCCCGGGTGCAGGAGAGCCTAGCTACACCTCTGCAGTATGTATACTGTATGTGTTATTAATTACTTACAATACCTATAGCATTGAAGCCCCTACTATTAGCTGTATTCAAAGCAGATATCTGCTCACAGCATCCATATATAAGTATGCTGAATTTTTAAGAGGCAGTGACTGAATCACTTCAGTTTTTATTGTCTTTTCTCCTTTAATCTCTCTCAGACAATAAATGAGAATATAGCATGCATGTGAGACAATTAACCATGAGATGTACATAGCACTTCACATATTAAGTCATGCTATACGACAATTTACTATGAGGCCATGTTCCCACTACGTAAGTTCCTTAGTATTCATGGCGTTGTAACAACGGAATCCTGTCCGGAGTGTATACACACAGTATACACTCCAGCCGGGATCCCTAGTGGCGCTGCAAGAAAACCCTGTCAGTTCCTACAATGGAGCGTACGGCTCCAGCCGCATGCTCCATTGTGTGCATCGGGGAATCTGAATGTGGGTGCGCACGGATGCACTTGCATCCGAATTCAGCGCCAGTAAAGATCATCCGGCAGGTACTGCAGTAACGGCCAGGATGATCTTCTCAGACACCGGCAGTTCCGTGACCCGGCCGGGTCACGGAACGGCTGGCATCTTACAAAGTGTGAACATAGCCTGACCAAGGCACAGTTCTCTTCTGGAAGAAAAGGAGATCATGTATCTGCTTGCAAGAGAAGAATGACATGTCTTCAAGGAGGTTTTTGTCACTTTTGTTTTTCGTGGTAAGAAAATACTTAGTATTTTTTAGTCCTCTAACAACGAAGACCACATTGGTGTTGGTGACAAATCTTACCTAATTCCAGCCATCCTAGATACCTCACACCTCCGAGTAATACAACAAAAAGTCAGGAAGACCTATTCCTCATTTCCTAGATTGTTTTATTAGAAAGCTGTGAGCTGGTCTGAGTTTCTGTTTGACCCTTAGGAAATTTATAGGGGATGCTTCTTAGATGAGTAAAGGAGAAATTTCGGAGTGGAATAGGTGGCGGGCTATGTACAGGTTCAAGGTCAGAACCCATATAGCCATGGCTTTAGCATATACACCAAAAACCTGCTGACAGGTCCCCTTCAATTAAGGATCTGCAGCCAAATGCAAAGCCAAACACTATCCTTAAAGATACATCGCTTAAAGATTTTTAGATCAATAAACTGACGCTGGTGCGGGGATGCTGGTGCAGCGGCCTTTTTTTGTTACCACTGCCCGGTTCCGGTGCACAGTGCCTGTCTATTTCTGGGCACTGGCCCGGCCTGAAGCACTAGAGGGGGCCACCACTGTCTTGCCCCAGTGTGGAGAGGCTGACCTTTATCAAATTGAACCAAGCCTAAAAAGGACCTGATTTCACCACCCAGTGCCAAAAACATGTTACATCTGTAACTGTGATATAACTTCTTTCTAAAGCTACTACCAGCAGCTATGTGGTTTGAATGCACACTGGATTTCCAGCCCTCACAGACTGGTTTGAATGTACACAGGGAGCTGCAACCTTTCTCTTATCTGCTTGGGATCAACACTCCCACAAGCTTGTGTTCCACTGTGACCATGTTATGTGCCACCTCGGCCGCTAACACCGTCCATACCATGAAAACGGCCAGACTTTTTAACATGCCTTTAGTACCAGGTACGCTTTAAGTAGTTGTCAGTAGGCTTAGGTGCACACCGCCCAGCCCTAGAAAACATAAAACATCCCTAACATACTGTATGTGCGGCAGTGATTCTGTTGGTCAGGCACAGTGCACACAACCCAGGGAATCTATACTACTTTGACTATCTTAGGCATGTCTGTACAACACCAAAAAATGAGCTGCATCTGTACATTTTAAGGCTGGGTTCACACACCGTATATTTCAGTCAGTATTGTGGTCCTCATATTGCAACCAAAACCAGGAGTGGATTAAAAACACAGAAAGGCTCTGTTCACACAATGTTGAAATTGAGTGGATGGCCGCCATTTAATGGCAAATATTTGCTGTTATTTTAAAACAACGTCTGTTGTATTGAAATAATGGCAGTTGTGTGAACAGATCCTTTCTGTGTTTTTAATCCACTCCTGGTTTTGATTGCAATATGAGGACCACAATACTGACTGAAATATAAGTAGTGTGAACCCAGCCTATTACTGTATTTCATCCTGCTCTGTGCCCTGCTGTCAATCCCATTATGCGTTAATACAGTATCACATGGAAAGCTAGAGCCAGTATAATATCTGCCTGCTGAGAGGACACTGAAATAATCGTCCTCTTTGTATTCGACCAGCTAAGAGATCATAAGTATACAATAAGAGAAGCCATCCTTCTTCATTATAACTGAGTGACAGGGTCTATATAGTCAGCATCAGTAACTGTGATAGGAGTTTCTGTTCCCCCTGTGGAGATCTTGTGTGGAACAGTCCATGTAGTTACATGATAAAAAGAATGATGATGGTGACTCTGTTGAGAGTTCAAAGACACATGTAAGTTACAGGGGGTCTCCATGAGATCACTAAACCCAACTGAAGTAAAGGATTCTAGGCGTTTTCAGACAGAAAGGACTAATATGAGGTAAAACTAGATAAATTATATATACTGGGTTATTAGCTCTATAATGAATAAAAATAAATACTGAAGTGCTTCTTTAATTGTCCTTCACGTTTACACATGTGGAGCATGAGTGATGCATTTCCGAGGCTTCATTGTATATTTGATTATGAGTATGATTAAATGGGATCTGGCTGAAATGCCGAAATTTATGCATTCGGCACCATATCATATGGTAATTAACTTTCAGCTGCTTGAATGAGAATGACTTATGCGAGTTGCATTAATACTGTTACCTCTTAAGATTTTTATTCAAGTCTCTTCACAACTTTCATCCTATAAACCAGTACAATCCAGTCCAATAACTCTACAGCCGAGCTTTCCATAAGAAAACAAATACCATTCTATCACAATCATATGGTCTCTATTTGAGAGTTCAAACTCACAGACCCTTTTGTAGATGCACTTTCATACTGAGAACAATGATTCAGTGTGTAAGGTTTATTCGTAACAAGTCAACCTGTGATATGATTGATATCTTTGGTGGAATGGGCGAATGGAAAAAATCTGGTTCTTATTTGGGAAAAAGTGTGCCTTTTATATGGTATGTAGTCAAGACACATGTTATTTTCTATATGTTCATCTGCATTTGAAGGAATATTGTCCAGGCTTTTATTATAGCCAATATAAATGTTGTGAATTATTATAAATAGTAAAGAAAAAAATAAAACAGCATTTTTAATCAGAAAGCCCAAATCTCATCCAAAGATTAAATTACATGATGTCTCATCCATAGGTGAAGAGTGAACCTTAAATTGTACCCAGCCCACTGCCCCAACCTACTTGGACGTACTGCCCTAGATAGCAGACCTCCAACTGTTGTGTGACCACTATTGACTGCTGCTATAATAAGCTTCCTCCCCATCGGATCCATTGCATGTTGTGTAGCTACAGGTATCCTGCTGCTGTAACAAGCAGAACAGCACAGACCGGGGTCCTGTTACTTGCTTGGAGGGGTTGCACTGGAAGATTCTCCATGATCAGCCTAAGCCCTGGTCAGGCCAAACTGTTATGGCCTTTGCCATCGGTCAGAAGGGGGGGGGGGGGCGTTGAACATGTTCATCATTTGACTCTTTACTGCCATCTTGGCAACTGCTTGCCACAATAATGTTATGATAGGTGGGCAATTAGGTGATTAGGGGAATGGCCCCAGTGACTATCCACTTAAATACTGTACTCTCTATTGACCACAACATCTAGGGGCTAAATGTAGTAACTCATGGGCTTTAGCAGGGGCAGTAACACTGCAGCACTTGTCATGGGGCTCAGGGTGGCACTTAGTTCTTCTGGGACTCAACACATGCCCGTTGAAATGTTCCTATTACCCCTTCATGCAATGCACTGGTGCAAGACTTAAAGGGGAACTCCGGATGAGAAAAACTTGTTTTCTATTTAAAGTACATTAAAAGTTATATAGATGTGGCTATACAATCTATTACTGTATCTGTGCTGTTCTGCCACACTGGTAGCTAATAGAAATCCAGGAAGTGAAAAAAATGGCCTCTGTGCCAGTCCACATTGTACCCTGCTCCTTCTGCTCTCCCATCTTAGGAGACAAATGTTCCAGGCTTCTGTCTCACATTGTGTGTGTTTGCTGAGGACAGGCTGATAATGCAGACAGGAGGTTCGTCTGGATCCCCCAATCCCCTAAGTGATTCACCATCTCTGTCCATCCAGAAGCAGGTGCTGCGCTAATTTTACTGATTGTAATGGGGGGGCTGTGATGATCAGCTGAGGGAAAGCATTGCATTCTGGGAACTCATCAACCAGGAAGGACAGAAACACAAAACAGAACAAAACCCACCCAAACAAATGGATTTTTGGTAGTTTCAAAACTGGGATAGACAGGTAAGTAATGCGTTATGCTTATGCAGAAGTTTTTTGTTTTTTTTTACCTCTACCTGGAGTTCCCCTTTGAACACAAAAAGTCAGAAGTAGTTGCAGAACAGAGTTACTAAACAGTCACTTGAAGGCGAAGTATAAGTAATTCAGGGACCTTGTTTACAGAGGGTGGTTTTTCAGCTTTCCTGTTTAAGGTATTTAGAATCTCTGCTTTAGCAGGTAGACTGAATTTAGGAATGCTTGGGTTTGCAAAGTCTCTTTGGGAGGGGACTTAGTAGGCTTTGATGTGATGAGACTGCAATTTTCAATATGTTCGAATTCAAGAGCCCACAGGAACAAATACTGACAAAACTGATTTGTTTTCTTACAACATAGTGTATCCAGACATGACTCAAGTATAATTGTCAAATGGAATCTGATCCTATCGATCATGTCCATCTGTAAAAGCTATAATCACTTTACTTTATTGAGAAAAAGGAGGCTTTGATGGTCTCCACTGATTGATCAAATTTGCCTTTTAAAGTAATACCATTTATTATTATTGCTTTTACTGTATATCCCTTTTCATCCTTTTTTTTCTCTTATTCCTTCAGGATTATAAACAACACACTTCTAGTACATCGCAATAGAACAATCTCTCTGCTACATTCTATTTGCCACTGCAGTTTGCAACACTATTTTCCCTATCTTCCCTTGTTCAGTAATCCATCGGATTCCCATGCTGCCTTGGATGAAGTCCTTTCTGCTCCTATACCACATTTACTCATGGGTCCGGTGAACACTGGTGTCCACTGGTGTCTTTAGGACTCAATTTGGCCATGACCATGAGCCCTGTATCAGAAATAGCCATGATATTGAAGGGGTACTCTGGCCCGGGGGTATTTTTAAGCTAAGGCCGGGGATGGGGTGGTTATGGACGGCGGAGGTCACCTACCTCCCCTGGTTCGAGCTCCGGGTCCCGGGACTCCGCTACGGCCGCTGAATGGCTGAGCTGTCTTTAGACGTCACGTCTCATGCCGAAGCTGACACCAGGAAGCGCCCGCGGGACGGGTGTACCGGGCGGCGTGATGTGGGACCTGGCGCTGGAACCGGGGAGGTAAGTGGCCTCCGCCGTCCATAACCACCCCTTCCCCGGATATTGTTTAAAAATACCCCTGGGCCGGAGTACCCCTTTAAAGAGCTTTTATGTTTCAGTCCTAAAAAATCACCTCTGTAAATGTGTCTGACCACGACCAATAGGTCTGATGTTATTCTACACCCAAAATCCTTAAAGCATTGTCCTTACTGGGTTAGAGTGTGTTAACACTGATGATCGATTATCACTCTGTGTATTTTCCATTGTAATCTGTAGCACCTACAAATAAATAATGCTGGACAATAATCTACATATATTGAAAAAAATTACTTTATTGATAGCATACATAGAAATATATATGATTTAAAAACACATATTAAAAAGGGAGCCAAAAACATACAATACATACATCAGATGGTATACGGGGCAAAGCAAATAAATAAATAGATAGTGTAGCTACTATATCTCGACCATTGATGGTATATCAATCAGCCCATAGAGGTAAGAAGGTGCATAGAAAAAATGTAAACCAATATATATAGAGCTGCAAGTGCAGTTCAGAAGCAACCTAGTACAAAGTTACATATAGTGTCAAATTCATACAGATATACTCAAACCTCAGGGTATATAATCCATGATATGTAGTCCTGCCCTGTACCACCACTCACCCAACGCTGCGTTTCGCTGTGCAAGCTTTATCAAGGGTGACCCTTGATAAAGCTTGCACAGCGAAACGCAGCGTTGGGTGAGTGGTGGTACAGGGCAGGACTACATATCATGGATTATATACCCTGAGGTTTGAGTATATCTGTATGAATTTGACACTATATGTAACTTTGTACTAGGTTGCTTCTGAACTGCACTTGCAGCTCTATATATATTGGTTTACATTTTTTCTATGCACCTTCTTACCTCTATGGGCTGATTGATATACCATCAATGGTCGAGATATAGTAGCTACACTATCTATTTATTTATTTGCTTTGCCCCGTATACCATCTGATGTATGTATTGTATGTTTTTGGCTCCCTTTTTAATATGTGTTTTTAAATCATATATATTTCTATGTATGCTATCAATAAAGTAATTTTTTTCAATATATGTAGATTATTGTCCAGCATTATTTATTTGTAGGTGCTATGTCTTGTGTAGATGCGTAATGGACTTAACTATTGGTGGTTCAATTGCTTTGGTTAATTAACCATTGTAATC